>NC_133661.1:111578822-111769277 GCF_037893015.1 Macrotis lagotis
CTTTAGCTTTTTTGGCAGATTGTAATCCATTAAACCCCTCAGATGTTTTTCAGACAAACAACTCCCTTAAGTGTCCTTAAGGTCTTCATTTTATTGCCCAGAACTTTTTCACATTGAGTAGAACTTTCTGACCTGCCATTTGTGTCCATGTGAATCAATAGGAGGGGGCGGTAGTCCCCTAGCAGGCCAAGGCTTTGGAGGCTTGGATACATGCCCCAACAAGACAACCAGCCTATCTGAACCTCTTATCTGATTGGCATATATTTTATCATCTCTCACCCTGGCATAGCTCTTATCATAGCTAACTCAATGCCTCTCATCAGAGATTCGCCACCCACCATTACTGGCCTCCTCTTCCTTTGATCCTTGCCTACCTAACAGCTCCTAAGGGACCAGGTCATTATTCCTCCTTAGAAAATCCAGCTCCTTCCTTGTCAGGAAAGATCTTCATCTGTTATTTAGATTTAAGTGCTCAGTGTTCTTTTTCTTCTTCCTTTTCTTTTTTTTTTTCATCTTCAGACTTCTGACATAGGTCAGTATTATTGACTTGCCCAAGCACTGGGAATACAAAGAAAGGTAAAAGACAGTAAGTACCTGCTCTCAAAGGGTCTCAAAGTCAAGTGGGGGAGGCAATATGACGGCAATTATGTACAAACAAGAAATATTCAGAATAAATTAGAAATAATCAACAGAGGGAAAGCACTAGGACTGAGCATGGCTAGGAAAGACTTTTTGTAGAAAGTGGAATTTTGGCTGAGATTTGAAGGAAGCCAGGAAAGTTAGAGGTGAAAGAGGAGAGAGTTCTTGGCTTAGTGGACAGCCTGTGAAAATGCCCAGTGCTAGGAGCAGCTAGGTGGTGCAGTAGATAGGGCACCAGCCCTGGAGTCAGGAGGACCTGAGTTCAAATCCTGACCCAAACACTTAATAATTGCCTAGCTGTGTGACCTTGAACAAAATACTTAACCCCATTGCCTTAAATAAATACAGATTTTTTTTAAAAAAGAAAATGCCCAGAACAGCAAGATAGAGTATCTAATGTGAGGAACAACAAGGAAGCCAGTGTCACTGGACTTCAGAATTATTGCTTTTATTTTTATTATTAGTTGTTCATCCTTTGTTCTTGAAGAAGACTAAGATATCATGAAGGTGATTTTCTTGGCTTGCTCTGGAATTGTATTTAAGTGAGGCAGAGCTATTCAAAGTCATCAGTCTCACTCTCCTTCAGTGAAGCGCCGAGGGTTTATAGAGCACAAAGATTAGAAAGATAGAAAGAGACTAGGGAATCATGAGCTTTAAAAGCCAAACAGAGGACTTTATATTTGATCCTGGAGATAGTAGCAAGGAGCCACTGGAGTTTATTGAAATAGGGGGGCTGGGAAGTTATATAAAGTTAAACTTGTGCTTTAGGAAAATCCATCTGACAATTGAGCCAGGATGGACTAGAGTGTAAGAGACAGGGACATTGATTGGCAGGTATTGTAATAGTCAAGGCATGAGGGGCCCTGTACCAGGTGTGATGGGGTTAGAGGAGAGAAGGAACATTTTTTAAATCCAGAATATTTCATTCTGCCTGATCACCAGAAGAATGGAGAGGTAGTGGAGAGGGGAGAAGGAAGTTAAGATTTTTATTTAATTCTTTTCCTTTTTTTTATTCTGAACTTTGCAAACATTAAATGAAATATGTATGTATGTATATATGTATATTTATATATATATGTACACACATATACATAGTAGAAAAAGAGAATTGTACACAAATTTGCAGATCTCATGTATAGCTTGCTCTTCTTTTATAAGATTGACTTTTACTTTTCAAAGACATCCTGCTTGTCTATGTTTCTTTCTGGTCTTCCTTCTTGTCTCTACATTAAAAAAAAAAAGATGCTAACCAATCTTTACTTTGTGCATGGTTGGCAGTTACATGGCTATGGCAGAAGTATAACTTGTCAGCTGTGAAGGTAACTGTGAACATTATTTTTGCTCTCCATGCTTGCTGAATGTGAGACCCTTCTTGCTCTGTGGTTCTTGTTTGAGGCTGCCCTAAAGAATAGTTAGGTAACCTCCAGGACTACTCCTCTACTTCTAAGCTTCTTAACACATTTTAGCTTCTCTTCTGCCACACCCAAATCTTCTTTTTCTTGTCTTGTTGATTTTTGTTGTAACAATTATTCTTTCCTTGTTTTGTCATCTTGCATTATCTTTTTATTGAAATTTCCAGAAAGGGAACTATACTCAACACAATTACAGGATTAGTAAATATCAAGTGTTGGAGGTCAGATTTGAACTCAAGTCCTCCTGCTTCCAGGGCTAGTGCTCTATTCATGTGGCCACCTAGCTATCAAATAAATATGTATATTTATATATATATATATATATATGTATGTATATATATTTAATGAATAATTGAACTTTCTCTTGAAGAACCTGAATGTAGATACAAACATCCCAAGACAGATAAGTTGTGTATTTCTACTGCCATTCATTCATTTATTGAATAAAGTATACTGGGTACCTAACATCCAGAGCCAGGTTAGGGCTTGAAGTTATTATTAATAAGTATTACCTCATAATAGCATTATTATTATTATATATTATCTTTGCCAAGAAAACTCTAAATGGGATCATGAAGTCACATGACTGAAATGACTGAGCAACAACAAATTTAATAGTATAATTATTATAATATATAAAACTATATTATAATAACTAGCCCTCCACCTGTTTTAAGGTTTGCAAAGTACTTTACTTTTGTTATTCCATTTGATCTTCACTACAACCCTATTAACAAGAATATTAACTCATTATTAAGCCCTTTGAATGAGACACTGCCCTTATCTTCTTTGTAGACTAGATGGAGGGATAACATACAATGCCTAAGTTACACAGGTAACTAAGTGGCAAATTAGAACCAAAGTTCTAATTTAGGGGAGAGTTATTTGTCTTCTAAGAATCATAGATTCATAGAAGGAAAAGGATCTTGGAGGACATCAAAATCCAATCTAATCCAGAGGAACAAAGGCCAGAACAGTTGAGTAACTTCTCCAAGTTCACCCAGTAAGTGGCAAATCTGAGATTTAAATCCTGGTTCTCTGTTCTTGATTCAGCATTATTTTCCCTGTGTCATGATATCGAGCAGTTTTTATTTTAAAGGGAATTGTATACATGTGATTTATTTGAACATCAGCTAATAATTCTGGAAGAAATAAAGAAAGCCAGAGGAATTTCTCCTAGCATCTTCCTATTTCCATTCCATGATCCCAGTAGAATTATGGCTAAACTTCACTTACATAAAATAATAGATGTGAATCTGTAAAGTTGTATATGAAACCATATTTTTTGCAGAGGTGGACAAAATCATAACAGAAAAGTTTTATTAACTTTGATAACTAAAGCAAATCATCTCCTTAATATATCAGTTATTTAGATTTTTCTATATTGGGTTTGCTTATATTTATTCATCTTTATTCTCTTTAAATTTATTCTTATATACTTGTTTTCCCCATTAGAATGTAAATTCCTCCAGTACAAGGATTTTTTCCTTTGTTATATCCTGGTACATAGTAGGTGCTTAATAAATGCTTGTTGATTGATTGAAGGTTTGGATACTTTTTGTCGGTACAGTGACCCCAGTGTCACCTATAGAAGGAATAGTGCTTGCATCTTTTGGATTGCTTTTGTTCCTTGAGAGACCTCCAGAACTCTCTGGGTTTTCTGAGACAGATTCAAGGAGGACCTCCATGCTCTCCTTTAAGGCCTGTCTGTCTCAGAATTGTGGCTGTCATTTTCTTTGTTTACATGGAATTTTCTGCCTTGTTTCCAAAGACTATTGTGGAAAATTCATCTCCTGTTCCATGCAATAGGACCAGAGTGGATTTCCTGTCTCCTCTGAGTTTGAAGGCAAGACGAGGCTCTCCAGGAGGAAATGGTCCTTCCAGAATGTAGCTGACTATGGAACCACCAATGTAAAAAACAAATGACTGTCTGGGAGCAGACAGAGTACCTGAACTTCAGAGTCATAATTACCAAGTTATCTTCCCCAAAGCCCTTGGGAGGTCTTCTAGCTGTTTGCAGAAGACCCACTCATAGTCAATTAGCATCTTCTTGTGAATGATGTGGAGACCAGTCTTCCATGTGGATTCTTTTGTTTTGTTTTATTTTTAGAACAGAACCCAGCATAGGGAACTTCTAGTGAAAACTCCCTTTCTCAATGCAGATTGGCAAAAGTTCTGTGAAAAGATGAAGACTAATGCTGAAACATTTTCATATTGATCCTAGTTACCATTAATTGTTTTTCTTTAGCTTGTTTTAGAGAACTACCCTGGGGGTACTGAAAGTTTAAATGATTTGCTGCACATAGCAACAGCCAGTTTGTCTCAGAGATGACTTTCTATCCATTACCCTGTCTTATCTCTCCATTAACCACCCTCAAAAAGATGGTAGAGTTAATATGACTAATAGAGTTATAAATGTGCCCTGTCTAAAGGGTAGTGGAAAAGCAATATATTTTAAGGAGGGAATGAACTTTTAATCCTGGTCCAGGTTGGTGTTTCAGACACAAAACTCTGTGAAGTTGGTTTATAGCTAGAAAAGAGAGAAGTGTCCTTTGACAAAGAGCTCATGCTGAAGGTGCTGATTGGCTTCCTTCCACTTTGACATGCTCTCACATAATAGTGAAACTGTGCAGGGAGGGTGACCTCTGAAATGTAAACACACTTTCCATTGCCTTCCTCTCCTGACCCTGCTTGGGACCAGATCCGGCGTTTGTTCTCTCCTGAGCCAAGGCCAGTTAAAGGGATTTCTTTAAATAGCCCTTATGCAGAGTATAGCACGGGCAAGAGTGGTAGCTCTATACTAGCATTTCTCATGATCGCTGAGTTTTCCCAGACCACAGGTGAGTTTTCACAGGAAGACCAGGTGTAGGGAAGTTCCCTGAGTCAGGAATCAAGGACTGACAAGTCAAGAATCAATCTGTAAAAACAGCCGAGTGGTTGAGCTGAAGTTCTCCCAACCTCCTGCTTCCTTGGAATGACAAGGAAGGGGGAAGGGAAGCCTATTTATCTTCTGATTCTTGTACTTAAAAGAAGTGAGCAAGATTATAGGCCAGAGGAGCAGTTTGTGCTGGTCAAGCCACCCCTCTCCCCTGACCCCTTGGTATATAAGTTGGGGTTTCTCTTGATATAATTATGGTCTTGTTTTCCTCTTCCCCTGAAATAATTCTCCCAGTCTGTAATCTGGGGTAGGTGGTACCCAGAGTCTGCCAACAGCAGTGGGCGATGATTTCCCATTTTGTTTCTCTGATGATGTCAGGCAGGAGAACATTGGCTGGCATTCTAAAGAGTCCCTCAGAGCCTGGTCGCTGTGTCTCTGAGATGGGCCGGGGTGTGCAGGGGTGAGGGAAGAGGGTTCCCCACTGCAAAGTTGCTAACCAAGCTTGGATAGAGAAGCAAATGGGCAGGGCTTGGAAGGGGAAGTCTTGCTTGGTTAACGGGTCAGTTGATCACATGAACATTTTGTTGCTTGGCCAGCAGGCTGACCTTTTCCCCATCAGAGGAAGATCCTACTGTAGGCAGAGTGGATTTTCTCTTGCATGTTGTCTTTTCCTATATGCAAGTAGACTAGTCTACTATGTCTACTTACCAGTCTATTGGTCCTCTGAGCTTAAATATCCCATATTTATAGGATCCATGCCAGGTCTGATTGAACCCTAGCTCTAGATAAAAAGCCATAGGAGAAAAGACTAGGGAGGGGGTGGGGAGTTTTTCAAGGCATTAGGAGCCTTGAAATATGAGAAGTTAAGTTGCTAACCAGTAGGGAGCTCATTTCCTGAACAATTAGTTACCAAAGACCTGATGAGGTAGAAAAAGGGGCAGTCCAGGACGAGGATGATTAGGGCTGGACCTAACTATATAAATGTTTACCTTTTTAAAAAAAGTTTTGAACAATGTCATGTCCACCCACTTCCTAGACTTTTAACTTCAGAACTGTCAGGTCCCCTGGAAACAGTGAGCATAATTTAGCTGGATGTTAGTTGCGTGGAACAGATTGCTTATATCAGAAGACTTTTTTCATTTTTAAAAATAATGTTTAATCTCTAATACATAGTCATGTCATACCACCCCACTCCCATTCTTCCTAAATCCTTCTTATTTTCCTTAGAAGTTATATTATATGATCATATATTGTTGGGTAAAAATACTGGAGATTTACTCTTTAAGTCATTTTGACTCCTATAATTAAGTGAGGATAGGAATTAGAGAAATCCTCCATGCATACTAAATAGTATTTATTTTATCTCATTTAGATCAGTCTGCATCATTTTATTGCTAGACTACAACCTAGAATCTAGGTTTATGTTTCTCTTTGCCTGTGGGATCTTAGGCAAATCATATCTCCTCTGTGGATCAGTTTTTCTTTCCTGTTAAATGAGGAGATTGGATGGTAGAGGTCCCTTCCAACTGTTAACATTGTGTGAGTTTTTGTGATAGTGTAAGGCTAGCCTTAGGAACAGGCACAGTATTAAAGGATTCACAGAAGCTCTTTGACCTCCCTCAAAAATGTCCCATTTACTTTACTGAAGCCCAAATCCTTTCAAATACAGGCTTAAAACCTCTCATTCCACAGGGAGAGATAAGGTGAATATTCATATTTAGCTGTCAGCAACTAAGGGTAGGTGCTTGTCCTGAGAAAAGATTTGGAGAGAACTATAGAATCTAAGTAGGAAAAGGAAGAGGCCACAAGGAAGCAAGGTGGGGAAGGGAAAGCTGAAGATGTGGCCCTAAAAGTGATAGGCAGAAAGTCAATCTTCCTTCAACCTCTATACCAGAGATGAAGCTGTGATTGATTTCGGCCTTCCTCCCTCCTCTTCTTTAGGTCAAACTGTTAGAGCAATATGGAAGAAGTTCTGTGCCCTTATTAACCCAAGGGTCTGATGTGTGTACAGAAGAGTGAGAAGAAAAGACCAACTAAAGAATGAGGAAACCTGTCCCAGAGTCCAACCTCCCTCTCCTTCCATAGCCTGTGAGGTGGTTTGTGGATCGTGTCAATGTTGTTTACTATCTTTTAGTTTATGGAAAAATGACAATTCCCCCAGATTTCTCATATCTCTTTCTAAATGACCTTGGCTTGGTTCATGGCCACTATCTCAGGGCAGTGGACAAAGTTGTTGGTGAGCAGATAGGAGCAGGTCTATGTTGGCACTGTAGATTCATCAGAGGCCCTGCAAACCAACCTGAACTGAAGCATCATTCATGGAACACATGGCTAGCTTTTGGCAATAACAGATTAAATCCTGTGTTCAGAAAACAACCCATTTCAGAATCTTTCCCACCTTCACTGCCCCAGGAATAGTGAGGGATTTAATTTCCCTTGAGAATGCAGAAGGATGCCAAAATGGATTGGCACTACAGTCAACAAGCAGCCCAGAGCATCTCTTAGTTTAAAAGTGATGTCTGTTAGTTTGAATGGTGTATTCAGAGGTTAGGATAGAGCTGGATAGAGGATTAAAACATCTCAGTTATCTCTGCATCTAGTAGAGAGAGAGAAGGGGGGGGGGGGGACTGAAGAGGCACAGAGAAAGCTCAGGATTTGTGTAAGAGAAAGAAATGAGGCCAGGGTACAAAGAATCAAGAAGGAAATTGGGTAGAACTTGGGAAGAATTTCTAAAGTCAGAAGACTTCAGGCAGAGACTGAAATGATAATCCCTTTTTCTATATATTGGGAAAGAAAAGAATTGAAGAGACAATTCTTTTTTTTTTTTCGTTTCACATTTTTATTCATCAGTTAAACCCAACATGATTACATGCAACATGAGGGAAAAAAATCAAACATTTCATAATTGTGTGTAGAATTGTGCGGATGGCTTTTGGAAGACCTTCATTCACAGCAGCTGAATGCCTCCTTTTCACTTAGAATTCTGGGCCTTCTTTCTTCAGTTTGCTGTAATCCACATTTACTGAGTAGAACTTGTACTGATCAGTGGGATTCAGCTTGTTCCATGGTTCTGGGTTATTCTTTCTGTCCCAACTGACGTCAGGGTTGAAGAGCCCCAGGCGCAGCACATACAGGGAGGCCCCGGTGGCCCCAGCTCCCAGGAACACGAACAGGGGGATCAGGCTTGGGTGCCTCTTGGCTTGGCTGATGATGGTGCGGAGCATAGAGGCAGCGGCTGCGGGCTTGGCTGCGGGCTTGGGGCTGTGCTGGTGGCTTGGCGCCCAATGTCACCGCAGCAAAGGAGCTGAAGAGACAATTCTTAATATATTCGGAAGAGAGAAAAAAATTTAAGATTTGGAAAGAAAAAACAAAAAAGTGATTGAGAGAGTTCATCAGTAACTACCACCACCCCACATGCCAATTTTGTCATTTTTACAAAAATTTGTATAACAATGATCTACATATATGTCAGTGTTAAAAAAACAAGAAAGGAATGAACATTTGCAAATTTTGTTTCACAACAGACCACACATCATCCTAGTCACACAATTGACTGAAAGAGAATTGATTGTTTCATTATATTTATTATTTGTTGTCCACTAAATATATATATGTATATGTATACATATATATTTAATACACCACAACCTGATTTAGTAGAGCAATATGCAACTTTAAAGGTTCTTTTCCAAAGATGTGTGTTGCCTATACACATATATTATGATAATAAAAAGTTCCTTGGTGGATGAACTACATAAATAATTTTGTTCAACAATCCTTCAATTTTTAGCATGAAGCAAAATATAAAGCAGGGAGGGTACTGTTCTGGGCAGCTGTTCAGTACATAATCCAAATGGAAGAATAATCTCTAAAAAAAATAAATAAAAAATAATGAATCAGCATTATTTAGCATTTCAGAGTTTGCAAAGAGCTTTACACATCATCTCATTTGATCCTGACAACAATTCTGTAACTAGGTACAATTATTATTCCTGTTTCATAGATGAGGTGACTGAGTCACGTAGAGATTATATATTTTAACTTTTGGTTCCAAAGCTAGGAAGTGTCTGAGGTCAGGATTTGAAACCAGATCTTCTTGACTCCAAAACCAGTGCTCTGGCTCCTGTTCCACCTAACTGACTTCATACAAATGGTGAGGTTCTTCAGTGCTCCTGTTTATAGATGTTATACAGTTCTAAATGCATCAAGTCCTGAAACAAAACGGAGTCCCCTAAATGATATTTCCATGAACTCAAAAGAGTTTAGTGTAATAATCCATACAGTCAAGTCAAGTGGATGAAGAATGTCTGCTGTCCAGATTTTGACTTGAAGTTGAATGGATAACCCATTGAGCAGCAGCATCAGTAGCCTTCATGTTGGACAGACTTACTGACAGAGAATGAACCAGACCCAGAATTGAATTCAGTAGGAGGAAAAGGAAAGGATCCATTATATCTGGGAAATTGGATAAGACCTGTGTGTAAAAAGTGGTATAACGGATGTCATCTAAGATGGCCCTGGAGTCAGGAAGAACTGGATTCAAATTCAACCTTAGATACATAATAGCTGTGTGACCCTGGACAAGTCACTTAACTATTTTCTGCTGCTGTTTCCTTCTCTATAATATGAGAATAATTATAGCACCTTCCTCTCCAGGTTGTTGTAAGGTTCAAATGAGATAATATTTGTAAAATGCTTAGCAGAATGCCTAACACATAGTAACTTTATAATGCTTATACCTTCCCACCTTCCCCTTTGTTATGTCCAAAATGAGAGGGATAATAGATGGAAAAACCTGTATCTTAAGCTGATACCTACCTAGCATGTAATCTCCAACTTGCTGGATGGATTCCCTTTGTAGAATGCATTTAATAACACAGGATGAGGAACTGAGAGGCAGAGTCATAACCTGGGAAAGAAGTAAGTCTTGTCAGTAAGGTATCAAATCCACTGAAAAAAGGGAAAGAGCAGGCTGCTGCCCATCTAAGCAGAGACTGCATGTTGTCTTGCCTTGAGGTTAACCCCATAGAATTTATATCTGGAAAGAACCTCAGTGATTTATCTTTTTAATTTTCTAAATGAAATAACTGAGACCAAAATAATGAGGTGATTTACCCAAAGTCTCTGAACTTGGATTTGATTTCTCTTGCTCCAGATCTTGTATTCTCACTAATAATAATACCACATTCCTTTTTAACCATAGAATCCCAAACTTTAATATAGTGAAATCATTTTGTAATGTCCTTAGAGGATTAGAACAACACAGCCATGAGGTGACACAGTGAATAATGGACTAGACTTCGATGTCAGATTGTTGACAACAAAGATAGGGAATCATAAACTGGCTGGTCCTCCCCAAACCTGAGACCTGGCAATGAACTGTCCTGTGAGGACCAGCCTGGAGAGTAACCACAAAACTGCAACACTACATGGAGACTGTTTTTTAATATGGGGAAGGGGCTTCTGTCTGTGTAAGCAGGGAACGCTTACCCTGATGAAATCACAGGTCCTCAAAGTACAAGAAAGTATATCAATATCTGAATTATTAGATACAAGTTCTAATATAATTGGGTCATATTGTACTTTCTATAGTGATTGTGAATTCTGGCATGGTCTCTTTTAACAAAAACACAGATGTGTGGGAACAAGAGAAGTAAAGAGATGATACTGCCCAGGCACTCTGTGAACATTAGTTGCACTCATAGATGCATGCACGCAAACACACATAGAGCTGACCTCCACCCCCTCCCCAATTCCTCCTGATTTTGGTAATTTGGTTCAGAAGATATGGATAAGCAGTGAATGATCTGTGGTCTGATCACCAGATTAGTGTGGGAGAAGTGATTGTATCTGGCTTCTTTTTCTGTGAATTTTGTGGACATGGCTATAAGCAAATTTCTCATCTTTTTCTTGCCTATGAAAGTAGTGAGACTAGTCAAAGAATACTTTTTAGCTGTTCTGTGTAAAATTGCTTTCATAACAGCTTTATGTGTCAAAGATAAGGAAGGAAAGCTAAGTTGAAAGGGTCAAATGACCAGAAACTCATTTGGCAGAGGAATTCTCTCCTATCTGGAAAAAAAAGACAGTCATGGGTTTTGTTCAGACCGAAGATAAAGCTGTATCCTTTTTTATTTTGTATCTGGAATAGGAAAAAAAATCAAGTAATGGATAGTGTAGAAAAACATAGTTTAAAGATTTTCTGGAGTTAACAGCCATTCTTTCTCAAGAAAGGGTCTAGTTAGCTGGATGAATCAGAACGGGTTAGTAACATGAAGTACTATCAGTAATGTGGTTACTATAATAATACCCTCATCAGAGAAGGTATTATGCTCTATGAGTAAGACAGAGGACAGTTTAGAGCACCCACCCCAAGTATTCCATGAACTATTTGTGCCCATAGTATGGAATGGTAGAGCATTCCAAGCTCATATTGGTCAGACCAGCCACGGTCAGATACATTCTAACTTGTCTCTAATATAGTGATGCTGTCTTGGTTGTCTTAGATAACAAAGGACAAGAATCACTACTATAACAATGCAGGACAGACATACACACACACACACACACATACACACGTGTGTGTGTGTGTGTGTGCTACCACCACTACTACTACCTCTATTATTTGTTTGTCCTTCATTTTTGAAGAAGACTATGATATCTGAGAGGTGATGCCATGACATGCACGTGAATTGGATTTCAGTGAGGGGATGTTGTGCTAAGTCACCAGCTTCACTTTTTCCTCCAGAGTCATCTGGTCCAGTGGTCAGATATTAATCAGGACTACTGGAGATGGCCCTGAATGTGAGGCAGAGTTAAGTGACTTTCCCAAGGTCACAGCTAGGAAGTGGCAAGTATCTGAGGCTGGATTCAAATTCTTGTCCTCTTAACTCCAAGGTGAGTGCTCTACCGCTGTGCCACCTAGCTTCCCTACTACTACTACTACTACTACTACTACTACTACTACTACTACTACTACTATTACTCCTTGTTGGTAGGTGGTAGGCAGAGCCTGATGAGAGTACCAAGCATCCTTCTAGTCATCCAGGCTTATGAACTTAAAATCCTTCTTGATTCTTCCCTTCCTCATCTAATCATTTGCTCAGTTTTGTCACCTTTTTTTGGCAAGGCAATGGGGTTAAATGATTTGCCCAAGGTTACACAGCTAGGCAATTATTAAGTGTTTGAAGTCTGATTTGAACTCAGGTCCTCCTGACTCCAGGGCTGCTGCTGTATTCACTGAGCCACCTAGGTGCCCAGTTTTGTCACTTTTGCCTTCACCATATCTCACATCCAACTGTTCCCTGCTCTCCTTGTTTCAACCTTTCATCACCTCTGGCCTTGAATGTTGCTTTGTCTTCCAATCTCTTTCCTTTTCAATGCATTCTCCACATAGCTGCCAGAATAATATTCCTTTTTAAATATAATTTTAAAATTTATTTTATTTTGAACTTAAATATTTAAAAAAAGAATCTTCACATACACAGTAGATCACAAAACTGTTTATGAAGCCATGAATCTCTATTTCAAAGCAAAGAATAATATTCCTCAAACAGAAATCTGATCAGATCATTCCCCTGCTCAAGAAACTTCAGTTGTTCCCCATTACCTCTAAGATAAAACACAGAGTTCTGTGTTTGACATTTGAAATACCCTTCACAATTTGGCTCCAGTCTCATTTTCCAGGCCTTTTTACATATTATTACCATTTACATACTTTACTTTCAAGTAAAACTCGCCTGCTTATTGTTGCCCAAATTTGGCATTCTGACTCTTACCTCTGGGGGAGTCTTTGGCAAGGCCATCCTGCCAAGAGTACTTTTTCTTCTTTTCTCTTTCTCTCAGATTCTCTATTTCACTTCAAGCCCCAACTTATTTCTTGATTTCTATAAGTAATCTTATGAAAACTGTTAGTGAATATTTCCTGTTTCTTATATTATCAGTTATATGCTTATCTCTTCATATTTTGTATTCTTTCAATAGATTTTAGGTGCCAGGAACTGTTATTTTGATTTTTTCCTTTATATTATCAGTGCCTGTTATATTAGCCTGGCATAGTTGACATAAGAAATTTTTGATTGGATTTCATTGGATCAAGTTTGTACATGTGAGAAAATCATGGACAATCTAAAAGTGAAAAAAGATTGAATTATATTTTGTTTAATAGCAGTGAAATAGAACTTGTTTGTAGGTGTGTTTTTCTTTAAATCTTGTTCTTGCTTTTTAGATGTTGAAATAGAGACTAATCAATAATTATGTTAGTTTTGTTTTTTTTTAAATAGGAAAATCTAATTGGTTTTATCTGGGTTGCATTGTAATTTTCTTTCCTCATCCATGATTAGGGCTGCTTGGTCATTTGGTTTGCAATTTAACTGAGGATAACCACTATAATTATAAGGTGTAGAGCCTTGGGGATGGGGAACAACTAGCCAGAAGTTGGCCTGAAAAACTCAGACCTCTTAAATAACTAAATTTCATAGACATCATTTCTCTGACCCAGACATGTCATTGCATTGACTCAACAGGGTAACATTATTTTGGGCTTTGGGGTAGGGTGGAGGGAGGGCAGGGATTATGAGCCAAAGGAAATGCCATTCTTTTCTCTGTAGCAATGTGGTTCATATTGCAGAAGTAAGACCATAACTTAATTCTTAGGATCAATGGAAGTGTCAGAAAATATTGCATTTGCTTTACTTGTTTAATCCCAAATTTTAACACTGTAAGAGTGATGGACAAGCTTTTTTTTGATCAAGTCTTGAGTGTATTAGCCTTGAGCTAGACCAGAACAGAGCCTACTCTATTTCCCTATCAGCCCAGGGGTGTTCCATTTAAGAATAGGATATCTCCATTGTACTAAGTTTAGGGATGGGTTCAAAGTCTCCCGAGGGGTACACTATGAACATCAGATTCTAGAAGAATCCCTTTGGGAAGTATGTTTCACTTAATGTGAGACTTTATCCTTGACTCTTTTAAAAAAAATATTTATTTTAAGGCAAATGGGGTTAAGTGACTTGCCCAAGGACATAGAGCTAGGAAATTATTAAGTGTCTTAGGTCATATTTGAACTCAGGTCCTCCTGCTTCCAGAGCCGATGCTCTATCCACTGAACCACCTAGCTGTCCAGACTTTGTCCTTTTAGTGTTACTTTCATTTATATCATTGAAATAATAGTGTGTGTTCTCTTGATTTTGTTTTCTTTGCTCTGTATCAGTCTATATAGTTCTTCATGTGCCTCATTTCTTAGGGTTCAGTAATATCACATTATATTTATATGCTTCTATTTTTATTATGGATTTATTATTATGTCCTTAGCATCTGTGGGAATGTAGGTCTGTCCTTGCTCAGTCCATCCTATGGGCTCTGAGATAGGTCTTGTTCCCTCCCTTTGCCTGTTTTTCTTGCCATAGAAAAGATAGCCCATTCTGTAGGAATAATAAAGGTGAGCTTATAACTCTAAAACCTAAAATCCAATGTCTACATCTATCTGGGTTGTCTTGGAACTTATTTCAGTGAGAGCAGAAAGGGAGACAACCCTAGGAAGTATTGTACTTTTTACTTTAAGTTTCCCAAGGACTTATCTTGGGCAGATTTTTTAAAAGTTGGCAATTTTCTTTAGAACCATTACCTCTGTATTCCTCTTCCCTTATTGATAATGTCCCTCTTTGTCTCCCTTTGTCCTATACTCTTTTCCTATGTCCTGTTCTTATAAGGATTTGCTCTCAGTTATCTACCAACTAATTTCCTTTGTTATTAGTTGTAATGACCTAGGGAATAAGCCTTCTTCAGGGATATTCACATTTTAGCAAGGGATTCTGATAGTGAAGACTCACCTGGTAGTCAGGAGATTTGGGTTCTATCAAAGAAATGAAAACTATTATTCATTATATGAAATTATTTTCTCGGGATTGAGGGAAATTATGATGATATAAAAACTTATTTAAAAACAATAGGAATGAAAGTCTATAGGCAGATTTTTTTCAGATGACGGGGAAAAAATTATAGGGCAGGCATCCTTTCAATTGCTTTTGAATTACATATATAGAGATGGTAGACATTGCCTCATTAAACCTTCTCATCATTGGTTCATTCATTTCCTTTTCCTAAGACTTGCTTTATCCCCAGTCTTTTTCCTTTGAACAGTGAAGTGACCAGTGTTTCCCTACTTCCTTCCCCCATCTTAGTGCCCAAGGCATCCTACCAAAAAGTTCTATCTTATCTAAGACCCTGACCTTGACTTTTGCCCCAAGGAACTTGGGGAGAGGAAGTTATTTTTTTTCACTGCCATGGACTGGAAAAAAAAAAGAGGTCTTAGAAAAAATTCAATGAACATATAAATAGAGATTTCATCTATAAATAACCCAGTCATGAATATTCCATCAGCAGAAATGCTTGCCTCACAGGGCACAGAGGTGATCCACTTCCTGAGTACAATAATTAATTTCTAATGCTATCTCTTCATAGATTTTTTTTTTTGGTGGGGATTCCTGGGTACCCTTGGGAGAGATTAGAAAAATTTTCTTTACTCGGCTTTTAAAAATACTAGATCCTCTCCCTTCTTCCTTTCTCCACAAACCTTTCTTTTTTTATTTATTTATTTAAAGCAATAGGATTAAATGACTTGCCCAGGGTCACACAGGCAATTATTAAGTGTCTGAGGTCAGATCTGAACTCAGGTACTCCTGATTCCAGGGCCCACGTTCTATCCACTGTGCCACCTAGCTGCCTCACAAACCTTTCTTTAAAGGAACTTTTATTGGTGGACAAAGTGACTGAGGAGAAGAGGGTTCTGGTCTTAGTTCTGCAGGACTTTAGGCAACTTTCTTGCCTTCTCTGTGTCTCAGTATTCCAGAGGAAGTTTGATTATATAATATCTAAGCTCTAACATTCTCTGATTTCTGTGGATCTCTAGTCTTTACTGTGCACAGAATTAATTAAAGAAAGATTCTGTATAATCCTAGGATAGATTTAGGAATTTAGGAAATTAGGATCTAGGATCTATCCCTAGGATAGATATAGGAATTTAGCAATTTAGGAAAAAAGAGAGTGATTAAGAAAGGTTTTATTTTCATACCAATTATTGGTTTGAATTTAGAACCCCTCAGCAAGACTCTTTTGGGTCATGGTGTCCATTATTCAGACCTTGGGCGTTCAGGACTTCTCCTACATGTTATACTATCTGGCCTAACATGAATGCCTTGGGAAGTCTTCTTGACCTCAAAAGAATTCCCCCCCACCTTTCTGCCACACTTCCTGAAATTCTGCTTTCAGGAACTCATTCCTATAGAGTCAAAAAACATCTTCAAACCTTTTCTTTCTGTTCATTCAACAAACATTTATCAAATACTTTATTTTTCCATAGCACTGCTAGATCCTGGGTGACATATAAAATTTACTTAAGGCAATATCTTTCCCCATATCTTTTAGTCCAGGAAAGGGATGAAATAAATACAGATAACTATAAATTGTACTATGTGGTATTAACGAATGATAATGATGGTTTTCTTATCTGGACATTCAATAAGGTTTGATCCCCAAGGCAAGGCAGGTACTGTGCTAAGTGCTGGGGAATAGGAGTCTGAGCAAAAAGAAAAATGGTCCTTATCCTCAAAGAACTTAAATTCTGCTGGAAAAGGATACCATAAAAGAGGGAACTAAAAATGGAGTTCCTGGAAGAAATTTATCAGTGGAAGAAGGCTGGTGTGTTAGAGGATGTCTCAGGGCTAACAGGGCAGCTGAGGCACAGTGGTCAAATTCTGAGAATCAGAAGTAGAACCCACTGACTTTACTATCATCTCGCTGATTTTTATTTTATTTATTTTATTTTATTTTATTTTATTTTACTTCACCCTGTTTGCATCAGGTTCCTCATTCATAAAATGAACTGGAGACGGAAATGACAAACCACTCCAGTATCTTTGTCAAAAAACCTCAAAGAGGATCAATGAAAAGTCTGATATACAACAACAAAATCCATACAAAATGTCATGAGAGAATTTATCACATGTTTTGTTAAAATCTAGGTAAGTTCTATCTACAGCATTTCTTCAGTCTTCTAGTTCTTTTTTTTATGTCTAACACTGAACTCAGTGACTACAGAACACAGTCTATGATTAATAAATACTTGTTGGTTAATTGATTGATTCTGTCAGAAAAGGAAATTAGGTCAGTCTGGCATGACCTGTTCTTCTCGTTGGCTGCATAGGACCAAAGATGCCTTTCTTAGATACTCACTCATCATCTCTTTAATCCTAAGTTCTAGAACTTTTAAAATTTTTTTTTAGTTCTAGAATTTTTTTCAGTAATTTTAGTCAATCTCACTGACCTATATCTTGCAGACTTCATTTTCTTCACCTTAAAAAAATTGGAGGATCATATTTTTTACTCCTGTATTACCTCTAGTTCCCCATGATCTTTTTTTTTCCAAATCAGAGTTCAGTGATTTATCTAGATTAATACATGTCTAAGGTCAGTTTTGAATTCAAATTCTTCTGACTTCAGGGTGGATACTCTATCCACTATACCAACTAGCTCTCCCTCCATGATCTTTTAAATATAATGACTTAACATGGATATCTTGCCTATTCTTTCAGTGCTTAAGGATATAGGTCATCTGGGCCAGGTAACCAGGGTTTCTCAAGGACTCTTAGTCTATGTACATCTTTAATTACCTTAGGAATCAATTTTTAATTAGTCATTTTTGTTTTGTTCTTTCCAGGCCAAAGGTCATTCTTCTTAGTTGACAAAACAGAAAGAAAGCAATTCTACCTTATCTTCACTGTAAATCATTAATATCCTAACTACTTTGAGAGGTGCTGCTGTGTTTTTTTATCCTCCTCTCCCCAGTGAGGCTGACAAGCAAACAAAACTCAACAGATTTCCCTTTTGACTTATCCTTAGCTTTCCTCTCAACTTATTTTGAATTTTAGTATTGCTAACACTATTTTCTTAGTACCAAAGCAGGATTCTATATTTATCTTCCATTACCTCTCCTTTTATTCCTATAATCCTTCTTATCTTTGATCTAATAATGAAGAGTGAAGGAAGACATTTAAAGCCTAGAGAATAGCTTAAACAAAGTCTTGGAAATGGGAGAATACAAAGCATGTTCATGTGCCTGGGAAGAACAAGATGGGACTAGAAAGGTAGAAAGTCAGATTGTGGAGGAACTTGAATGTCAGATAAAAGCTTTTGAACTTTACTTGGGATGAAGAAAGGAGCTAATAAAGATTTTTTGAGTAGGAGAATGCCATCTTAAACATACTTGTGTTTAATAAAATTTATTCATGTAGTCATTTAAAAGATGTTTTTGAATGAGGAAAGAATAGAGACAGACTGTTAGAAGACACTGTGAGAGGTATAGGATTGTGGCAATAGGATATAAGAGAGTGGATGTTGGGAAGATGGAATTGATAGGATTTGGGAATTGTCTGGATGTGAGGGATGAGACAGAGTTAAAGATAATCTCAACGTTTTGACTATCAAGAAACTGAGTGTCAGGCCACAGGTAAAAATAGTGAAGTTGAAAGGTCAAGGAGGGGAAAGCTTGATTCTGAATGCAACTTTAATGTGAGGTTCCACTGGATAACTCAAAGAAGTCATGTATAGGTAGGTAGTTGGATATATGAGTCAGACTTTGGAATGCAGAAAAAAGGTCAGAGATGGGGCTATAGATTTGTGTCAAAATGGTAATTAGAGCTATGGAAGTACACAAAGAGAGAAGAAAAGGTAAAAAATGAGCTCCTTGGAAGGACAGATACTGAAGCTGAAACTTAAATACTCTGGCCACATGATGAAAAG
Source organism: Macrotis lagotis (assembly GCF_037893015.1). Taxonomy (NCBI): domain Eukaryota; kingdom Metazoa; phylum Chordata; class Mammalia; order Peramelemorphia; family Peramelidae; genus Macrotis; species Macrotis lagotis. Next base: position 111,597,546 of record NC_133661.1, read on the forward strand.
ACAGGACTCATTGGAAAAGACCTTGATATTGGGAAGGATTGAAGGCAAAAGGAGAGGGGGATAGCAGAGGATGAACTGGATAGAGTCAGTGAAAGCAGCAAGAATGAGATTTGACAGACTCAAAAAGATAGTGAAGTATAGCAGATCCTAGCATGCTATGGTTAAGAAGATTCAAACATGACTGAATAACAAAAATTTTAAGAATAACCCCCCTTAGAAGTATGCTACAAACTATAATCCTCAACAATCCTCAGCAATTGAATGAATTTAACTAGATTTCTCCTAATTTAGTGGCAAATAGAGCACTGAGAAAATGCCAGTTTTAATTAGGAGGGGGGAGGGAAGAGGAGGAAATAGAAGAATTTGAGTTTGAGTCACTGGAAGGGAAGAGGTGAATGAATGGGAAAGCAAAGGAAGATCCTGGATCTACTGTAGAAGAAATAAAGCATGGTTGATAGAAGTATACTAAAGACGGAGTATCACTGAATTTGAGAGTTGAAAGAGACCTCGGAGGCCATTGGAACCATTATGTAAAACCTAATAATTAATGACCCAAATTTGGCAAGACAGATCTGCCCATTGTACTTCGACTGTGTGAGGAAATATTTTCTGATAACATAACAAAGGCTCTTTGAAACTTCAGTCTTCCCTCTTGTTTTCATCCCTGAGACCAAACAGAACAAGTTTAATCCCACTTTTAAATACTTGAAGATAGATATCATGTCCCTCTCCCTCTTTCCAGGCTCCTCTTCTCCATATGAAATAGTTCCATCATCATTTTCACTATCCTACTCTGAACTCTTTCTGAAGACCTTATCAGTGTATCTCTTAAACTTTGGTACCCAGAATTGCATATCCAGGATAGGTCTGATGAGTCTAGAGTACAATAGGCTTCTATATGAAATGAAATGGATCACAGAAAGAAAGAATCTATGTTCCATTCTATCTATTCCAAGATCACAGGATGTTTCTTAACTGCCATATGAATCATTGTTGATGTCTACTCAAACCTCCAATTCAATTTGATTTGTTGCATGCAAGGTGTAAGACTTTACTTGCTGCATTTCATCTTATTAGATTGAGTCCAGTGCTTGTTTTTGGTCCTTGCTCTGGTATGCATCCAATTATATTGTCATTTAATTCATATCTCTCCCATCTTCTATCCAAGAATATTATGAGATACTTCATCAAAAACTTTGCTAAAAATGTTTTTGTTATTTAATCTTTTTTTTTTCATTTGTGTTCAACACTTTATGACTCTGATTGGGGTTTTCTTGACAAAGATACTGAAGTGGTTTGTCATTTCCTTTTCCAACTCATTTTAAAGATGAGTAAACTGAGGCAAATTTGGTTAAATGACTTAGAGCTAGTAAGTAAGCCCCAGATTTGAACTTGGGAATGAATCTTGCCAACTCCAAGCCACTCTTTCTACTACACCACCTAGTATTCACACCATTCTTCTCATTTACTAGCTTAGAACTCTTTTCCAAAAAAGGAAATCAGAGGATGACCTCTTGTTAATGTCAGCCAAGTTGACTCTTTGTAATTACCACTTCCTTTTCTAGATATTGCCAACTATCTCTTTAATCATCTGTTCTAGAATTTTCTCAGTAATTGAAATTAAGTTCACTGGTTTATAGGATGCTAGGCAAGTTGACTCTTTGTAATTACCACTTCCTTTCCTAGATATTGCCAACCATCTCTTTAATCAACTGTTCTAGAATTTTTTCAAGAATTGAAGCTAAGTTCACTGGCTTATAGTTTTCAGATCATGTTCTTTCTTTCATTCCTTTGTTCGTTCATTCCCTCCTTCCCTAAGATCATACAGATAGTACTTAACTCCATTTCTGATCCTGAGTCAGGGATAGTTGCCCAGATTCCTGGTTCTGTTTCTGATTGAGAATCAAGAATACGTATAATTAAATGCCCAACTCTGCCATAACTCTTCCTTCTTTTAAATATTTCCCAGTTTTACTAAATATAGTTTTTTTCCTATACACACACACACACACACACACACACACACACACACACAAACACATTTGATTGCTTTGCTTCTTTATATCCCTAACTCTTAGCACAATGCCTAACACATAATAGATACTTAAAAAATGTTTTTTGGCTAACAGACCCTTGGCAAGTACTTCCCTTCTCTCAATCTCAATTTCTTCATGTGAATTGGATGATCTCTAGTTCTGGTTCTCTAATGGAGCTTCATTATATTACTATTTTAGGTCACTGGAGACCTTCTCCTGTTGACTATTCTGTGCCTCCCCCACCTTTCTGGGGATTGTGACCCACTTATAAATGCCCCCATCCTCTTTTCTGAAAGGAGTTTCTCTTTGGAGGAATAGGCATTGAAAAACTCTATGGCTTTGAAAGAAGGCTTTGATTCTTAGGCTTCTTGAGCCAAGGGGCCTGGGCGCCGGCCACACAGGGTTGTATGTAGTAAAGTCTGTTTGTGTCCTTATGAGGGTCACTTAGTCAATCATACTTTCCTGGCCCCACTCTGTCTGCAGCCCCAGGCTGGAGGAATGCGCTAGGGGGAGCCACCCTCAGCATGGAGGGGCTAAGGAGCGATGAATGAGGGCTCCTCTCTTTTCATACTAGGACAGTGGTCAGTTTTTTAAAAAGTGGCCCCAGGTCAGTATATATATATGTGTGTGTGTGTGTGTGTGTGTGTGTGTGTGTGTGTGTGTGTGTGTGTGTGTGTTTCTCCTTCTATATATGTCTTTTCCTTCTGTATTAGGAGAGATAAGATTTGCCATATCTTTGCTCTATCTCTTAGTCATTAGCTATATGGTTCCTTCTATATACACATCTATGGTTGTCTTTCAATGAAAGATATATTTCTGAAGCAAGAAGGGATTGCAGGGATCATTTTGAAGAGTGGAAAGAACACTGGACTGGAAAGCAGGGGACCAAAGATTTACTCCTAGCTGCTTCTAACTCACTTTGTAACTCTTTGTGCCTTTATTTTTTCTTCTGTTTAATGAAAAAAATAGATTGGATACTTTATAAGGTCCCTTTCTACTCTAGATTTTATAATTTTGGAAGAATTGCATATTAGTGATCTCTGGCCTATGGGTAATTGTGATTGAGAAGATAAATGTAAGAACAATGGTATCCCCTAATCCTAAACCTATACCTCTCTGGTAGAAGAGGACCTGTCACATAATTGAAAAAGCTGAGTGGCATAGTGAATAGAACTGGATTTGGAGACAGGAAGACCTGAGTTCACTTCTTGTTTCACACACTTATTCCCTATAAGACCCTAGGGACTTAACTTCTTGGCTTCAGTTTCCTTATCTGTAAAATGGGGAGAAATAGAGGACCTACCTCACAGGGTTGTTGTAAGATAAAATTAGATTAGAAATGATTGTTGTTGTTACATTTGTAAGCTAGACCAATTCTGTCCCTGCTATCTTATGTATCACTTTGGTTATTATGTGTGTCTTCTATCCTAGATCTTTAGAGGATATGTTTCTCTAGTTTGTTAAGTGTTTTTTTGGGAGACCATAACAACTTTTACTAAAGTCATGGAACAATGGGAAAGAACATTAGTTCTAGAATCAGGAGTTGTTGTTTAGTTGTATCTGACTCTTTATGATCCCATTTGGGGTTTTCTTGGCAAAGATACTGGAATGATTTGCCATTTCCTTCTCCAGCTCAATTCACAGATAAGGAAACTGAGGCACACAGGGTAAAGTAACTTGTTCACAGTTAGTACATGTCTGAGGTCAGATTTGAACCCAGGAAGATGATACTTCTTGACTTCAGACCTAATCTTTTATCTGATGTGCCACTCAGATGCCTCTAGAATCAAGGGACCTGAATTCAAATCCCATTTCTGATGCTTATTATCTGCATGACTTTAGATAAGTTATCTAACTTCCCTCAGCCTCAGTTTCCTCATCTGTAAATTGAGAGGGAGGGTTGAAATTGATAATTTCTAAATTCTCTTCTAACTCTAGATTAGGAATCTCTAAATCTGTATTAATGAGCCAGATATTTTCCTAGGTTCTTACTATCTAATGTGCTATGTCATATCTATTAAATAAGTCTATTTATCATATTTAAGATCATAGCTAAGATCTAAACTTGACTTTTTGGCTAAACTTTCCAACATAAGCATGAATTATTGGCAGAATCATGAACTTTGTTTTTGTTTATACTTTTGGTTAATATTTTGAATAAGAGTCTCCCTTAACTGTGGTTATTAGTGTTTGAAAGTATGCTCACATACACAAGGAAGCTTGTATTTTACAAGTCTCACCCCAGAAAGCTCCCAGACACTTTTTGCTAACAACATGAATTCTGCTATAAGACCTTAAATAGTTAGCTTTGGAAATGGAAATATAAACTAAGTCATAATTACTGAAATAGCCAACAGTTCTCTTTTGTGGTTATTAGCCAGTCTTTGGTTTTTAACTATTACCAGCAATGGAGTCTGCAAATTGGTAAGTTTGACTTCAATTCCTGTCAAAATTCTAGAATGTATCATTAAAAGGACATTTGGTGGGTGGCTAGGTGGCGCAGTGGATAGAGCACCAGCCCTGGAGTAAGGAGTCCCTGAGTTCAAATCCAGCCTCAGTCACTTAATAATTAATTACCTAGCTGTGTGGCCTTGAGAAAGCCACTTAACCCCATTGCCTTGCAAAAAAACCTTAAAAGAAGAAGAAGAAGAAGAAGGAAGAAGAAGAAGGAAGAAGAAAGAAGAAGAAGAAGAAGAAGAAGAAGAAGAAAGAAGAAGAAGAAGGAAGAAGAAAGAAGAAGAAGGAAGAAGGAAGAAGAAAGAAGAAGAAGAAAGAAGAAGAAGAAAGAAGAAAGAAGAAGAAGAAGAAGAAAGAAGAAGAAGGAAGAAGAAGAAGAAGAAGAAGAAGAAGGAAGAAGAAGAAGAAGGAAGAAGAAAGAAGAAGAAGGAAGAGGAAGAAGAAGAAGAAGGAAGAAGAAGAAGAAGAAGAAAGAAGAAGAAGAAGAAGAAAGAAGAAGAAGAAGAAGGAAGAAGAAGGAAGAAGAAGAAGAAGAAGAAGGAAGAAGAAGGAAGAAGAAGAAGAAGAAGAAGAAAGAAGAAGGAAGAAGAAGAAGAAGGAAGAAGAAAGAAGAAGAAGGAAGAGGAAGAAGAAGAAGAAGGAAGAGAAGAAGAAGAAGGAAGAAGAAGAAGGAAGAAGAAAGAAGAAGAAGGAAGAAGAAAGAAGAAGAAGGAAGAAGAAGAAGAAGAAGAAAGAAGGAAGAAGAAGAAGAAGAAGAAGAAGGAAGAAGAAGGAAGAAGAAGAAGAAGAAGAAAGAAGAAGGAAGAAGAAGAAGAAAAGAAGGAAGAAGAAGAAGAAGAAGAAGAAGAAGAAGAAGAAGAAGAAGAAGAAGAGGAGGAGGAGGAGGAGGAGGAGGAGGAAGAGACATTTGGTGAACATGATCATAAGCCCAGCATGGCTTCATCAAGAACTGGTCACGAGGTGGAGCCAAGATGGCAACAAGAGTGGAGGGTGTCCTAGGAGCTCTATCATAGATCTTTGAAACTAAGGACTTTAACTAAATTTTCGAGAGACAGAACACATAGAGGGACCCAATGAGGCAGTGCTCCTACTCAAGATAACCTGGAAAAGAACAGAAAGGCTCTGCTCCCCGGGGTTGGAGGGGCGCCCGCCAGAGGGGCAGCGCTCCAGAGTGAAAGAACTTCAGCCTCCTGGAGGCAGCCCCAGGGCAGTAGCACAGGAGTTTCCTGACCTGCACCCTGGGGAGCGTGGGGCACAGAGTGGGGGACCAGCAGGGGACCTCTGCCAGAGGAAGCATGTGGAGCCCAGCCCTCAGGGCACACAGCAAGCTGCTTGGCCACTGCATTCCAGATCCAGGAAACAGAAGCAGGCAGAGCCGGTAAGCAGGAACCCCCAGGGCATGAGCCCATTGAACTGAGGGAGGGGAGTGAAAGAGAGAGACTGCAGAGCTCTGTCCTCTGCCCCAGGAACAGGACTCTGGGGCTCTGACCACATTCAGATCCTGATCCCAGTCTAGGGCCCCCCAGAAGAGCAACAGGGCCCCCCCCACCTCAGCCCTGTGGCAGAGGGGGGCGCTTATGGTCATTCACAGACCAGGAGGGAGGACAGAGCCTCACACACTGAGACCCTTGTGGGAGTGTCCCAAAAGCTCTGGAAGCACCCCCAAAACAGGCGCAGGCTGGGAAAAATGAGCAAGCAGAGAAAAAAGAGGAACACAATTGAGAAATATTTTGCAAATGAGCCCAAGAAGGATCAAAATACTCAGTCTGAAGATGAGGAAGCACAAGCTCCTACATCTAAAGACTCCAAGAAAAACAGAAATTGGTCTCAGGCTATGACAGAGCTCAAAAAAGACTTTGAAAATCAAATGAGGGAGTTAGAAGAAAAACTGGGAAAAGAAATGAGAGAGATGCAGGAAAAACATAAAAATGAAGTCAGCAGCCTAGTCAAGGAAATCCAAAAAAATGCTAAAGAAAATAGCATGCTAAAAACCAGCTTAGGTCAAATGGATAAAACAGTTCAAAAAGTTATGGAGGAGAAGAATGCTTTAAAAATCAGAATGGGCCAGATGGGAAAAGAGATAAGAAAACTCTCTGAGGAGAACAAATCCTTCAGACAAAGAATAGAATTCAGGGAGACTGAAGAATTTGCCAGAAATCAGGAATCAATACTTCAAAACCAAAAAAACGAAAAATTAGAAGAAAATGTGAAATATCTCATTGAAAAAAACAACTGATATGAAAAACAGACTTAGGAAAGATAATTTAAAAATTATTGGAATACCTGAAAGTCATGATCAGGAAAAGAACCTTGACATCATTTTCAAAGAATTACTACAGGAAAATTGCCCTGATATCCTAGAAGCAGAGGGCAAAATAGAAATGGAGAGAATCCACCGATCCCCCTGAGAAAGAGATCCCAAAAAAACAAACCCTAGTAATATCATAGCCAAGTTCCAGAACTCCCAAGTCAAAGAGAAAATATTACAAGCAGCCAGAAGGACACAGTTCAAATATCATGTAGATGCAGTCAGGATCACACAGGACTTAGCAGCAGCTACATTGGAAGCTTGTAGGGCTTGGAATACAATATACCGGAAGGCAAAAGAGCTTGGAATGCAACTGAGAATCAACTACCCAGCAAGGCTGAATGTCCTCTTCCAGGGAAAAAGATGGACTTTCAATGAACCAGGGGAATTTCAAATGTTCCTGTTGGAATGGCCAGAGCTGAACAGAAGGTTTGATCTTCAGATACAGGACTCAGGTGAAGCATGGAGATTGGAGGAGAGGGGGGAAATATGAGGGACTTAATGATGATGAACTGCATGTATTCCTGTATAGAAAAGTGACACTGATAATACTCATACGAACCTTCTCAGTTAATAGAGCAGGTAGAGGGAGCTTTTATAGTTGAATCACAGGAGAAAGCTGAATTTGAAGATAAAATATGGTGTAAAAATGGAGTCATTAGAAAAAAAAGGGAAATGTAATGGGAGAAAGAAAAAGGAGAGGGGGAATAGGCCAAGATATTTCATATAATAAGATTTTTCTTTATTATAATGAGCTATTACAATGATATGGAAAGGGGGAAGGCAAGGGGGAGCAAGGGAATCTTCGCTCTTATTAGAGGTGGCTAGGAGAGGAAACAGCATATATACTCAATGGGGTATAGACATCTGGAGTAAGAAGGAGAGAGGGGGGGACAGGGGGAAGGGGGGATGTGAGTGATGGAGGAGAAGATGGACCATGGAGGGAGAGTGGTCAGATATAACACATTTTCTTTTTTACTTATTGCAAGGGGCTGGGATTGGATGGCCTGTCTGGAACCACAGGACCAGGTAGATTCTGGGCCTAAGGGGTGGTATAGGGGCTCGGGGCCTCTTGGCCCCAGGGCCAGGGATCTTTCTGCTGCGCCACTCAGCTACCCTAGAGCAGAGTCAGAGTGAAAGGAGAGAGAAAATATAGTACATGGTAGTGGAGAAATACAAAAGGAGGGAGCTGCGATCAGCAATGGCAACGCTGGAAAAATATGGAAGTAACTTTTGTGATGGACTTATCATAAAGATGTGATCCACCCACGACAGAGTCGTTGGTGTTGGAAAAAAGACTCAAGCACATCTTTTATTATTATTATTATTTTTTTTGGGGGGGTGCAGGGCAAGTGGGGCTGGGTGGCCTGCCTGGGGTCACATAGCAGGGTGATCCTTGGGTGTCTGAGGCCGGATTTGGACCCGGGTGCTCCTGGCTCAAGGGCCAATGCTCTGTCCACCACCCAGCCACCCCTACTATTATTACTATTTTATTTTATTTTGGATCTTTTTTTTCTTTTTTTTTGGCTTTTGCAGGGCAGTGGGGTTCGGGTGGCTTGCATATCACACGGCTGGGTGATTGTTGGGTGTACAGGGCCAGATGTGGGCTCGGGTGCTCATGGCTCCAGGGCTGGTGCTCCGTCCATTGCTCCACCTGGCCATACCTATAATTATTACTATTATTTTTTTTAATTTTAATTTTTTTCTCTCCCTTTTACTTTATTGCTGAAGCAAGTCTATATTTATGGGGGAGGGGTATCTCATTTACTCTTAAACAAGAATATTTTACTAATGTAAAAATAACATTAATTGTACAAAATGAGAATAAATATTAAATTAAAAAATTAAAAAAAAAATAAATAGAAAAAAAAGAACTGGTCACGCCAGACTAACCTCATTTCCTTTTGTGATAAGAGATTAGATTTAGATAGATTGGAGGAATGGTATAGATATAGATTATCTTGACTGTAATAAAGCATTTGTCAAAGTCTGATGCACTTTTATGGAAAAGATGAAGAGACATGGATTAGAGGATGATCTTAGCCTTTCTTGGTTCAAATAGCTTAAAAGGAAAGCTTTTGTTTTTCATTGCCAGCCTTAGCTTATTATGTGCTTTAGGAATACCAATAATGTATTTTCAGAGCCATTCTACTTTTTAGCATTCTTGCTCCATTGTTTTCCTTCTCTCTTCTTTTCAGAGCTTTGACCAAGTAAGGGTTTTAAATGTACATCCAAACCAGTCTTCTGAGATAGCTCCACTTTTTTTTTCCTGATTGAATTTTTTTCCATGTAAAATTTTTATTAGATGAATTTGGAACTAGTTGAATTACCTGACCCACAGTGTTGCCATTAATGGTATAATTTCAATTTGTAAGGACTTCTCTAATGGTGAACTCTAGGGATCTGTGTTAGGTTTTGTGCAATTTAGCATCACTATCTGTAGATCCTGAAGGCTTTGCAAACTGCCTGGTTGCTGTGGGTGTTTGTGGAACTCAGGTGCTGGGATATTCCTGGATGAAGTTTTACACATATATATATACATATATAAAATGGGTTTCCTCTCTTTTCTCATTGATTCTGAACTTAATGGTTTTGGTTGGTAATTAGCAGATGACTTCCAAAGTTCCAGTGCAAACAGATGTTTCCTGTAGTTATTGCTCTTGAAAAGTTCTCAAATAGAATTTAATTTAGAGATGACAGTAGGGAACAAATATTTATTAAATGTAACTGTGCTGAGAACTTTACAGATAAGTCACTTGAGATTCAGAACAATCTGAGGATGTAGGTACAATTATCATCTGCTTTTTATGGTTGGGGAAATTGAGGCAGAAATATTAAATGATTCACCCAGAGTCATACAGCTAGTAAAAATTCTGAGGCTGGATTTCAACTCAGGTCTTCTAGACTCTTAAGTCCAGCCCTTTGTCCACTGAGCTCCATCTTTTTACTGTACAATCTAACTGCTCTCAGTTTACCAGTCATTTTGTATCCCTTCCTAGTCTTCCCACTAAGAAACATTCTCTTGCTGTGATCCTGTATTTCCTGGTGAAATATAAGACAAGGGAAGGGAATAAGTTTTCTTTCCACTCTTTGGGAGTCCATGAACTTCAAGTTAAAAAACCTTGCTCCAGTCCAAGATTTTCATTTTTACAAATAAAAACTAAGGTCTTCAGGAGTTAAAGTGACTCATTGCAAAGTATGGGCAATAGTAATAGAATCAAGATTTGAACTCATGTCCTTTGATTTCCAAAATAATTGTCTTAGACATTTTTATTGCTGGTGAATCTTTGGGATGTCTGGCACATGGGTAGGACTGTGGCTGGGGGAGGGGATGTCTGCTTAGTCTCTCCCCCCACCCTTTCCCTCTAGCAGAAGGCATTCCAACTGAGATTATGCTTATCAGCAGCAGATCCCTGGTGTCCTAGTCTGGCCATAGGATGTGGTTCAACAGATTGTTTTCCCCCCTCCCCCTTCTTCCTTTCCCCTTTATCATAAGGAACCAGTCATTCCCCCTCCTCTCCCTGACCTACCCTTTGGAAACCAATATTTTTTCTACGGCAGGTAGAGGCTTAGAGGCTGTCTGAGCATTCTACCAGGACTGATTTCTTTTTTATTATTTTGATTTTTTTTTAATTAAAGATTTTCTTTGAGTTTTACAATTTTTCCCCCATTTTACTTCCCTCCCCCTACCCCCCCCCAGAAAGCAATTTGTCAGTCTTTACATTGTTTCCATGTCATACATTGATCCAAATTGAGTGTGATGAGAGAGACATCATATCCTTAAGGAAGTAACAAAAAGTATAAGAAATAACAAGATCAGACAATAAGATATCTGTTTTTTTTTTCCCCCTGAATTAAAGGGAATAGTCCTTGAACTTTGTCCAAACTCCACGGTTCTTTATCTGGATACAGATGTTATTCTCCATTGCAGATAGCCCCAAATTGTCCCTGATTGTTGCACTGATGGAATGAGCAAGTCCATCACAGTTGATCATCACCCCCATGTTGCTGTTAGGGTGTACAGTGTTTTTCTGGTTCTGCTCATCTCACTCGGCATCAGCCCATGCAGATCCCTCCAGGCTTTCCTGAATTCCAGTCCCTCCTGGTTTCTAATAGAACAATAGTGTTCCGTGACATACATATACCACAGTTTGCTAAGCCATTCCCCAATTGAAGAACATTTACTTGATTTCCAATTCTTTGCCACCACAAACAGGGCTGCTATGAATATTTTTGTACAAGTGATGTTTTTACCCTTTTTCATCATTTCTTCAGGGTATAGACCCAGTAGTGGTATCACTGGATCATAGAGTATGCTCATTTTTGTTGCCCTTTAGGCGTAGTTCCAAATTTCTCTCCAGAAAGGTTGGATGAGTTCACAGCTCCACCAACAGTGTAATAGTGTCCCAGATTTCCCACATCCCTTCCAACAATGATCATTATCCTTTCTGGTCATATTGGTCAGTCTGAGAGGTGTGAGGTGGTACCTCAGAGAAGCAGGACTGATTTCTGATAGTGGAGGTCTCTATGGGCACCTAAAGATAGAATGAAGTGTTGGTTACAGTTTGTCTCAGGGTTACTCTAATGGGACGCAAATATTTGTCACCAAAAGGTTAGAAGATTCATCCTATCATTCATTTAGTGAGTGTGTACTATGAACCAAAGCACTGTACTAAGTGCTAGGAATGCAAAGATGAAAGTGAAATAGTCCCTGTTCTTTGGGAGACTGCAATCTACTGTGAATTGAGTTAGAATAGGGATTCTTAATTTCATGTATGTCTTGTACTTCCTGGGGAATCTGGCAAAGCATATGGATCTTTTCTCAGTTCAATGTCTTTAAATTCATAAAATAGAATACAAAAAATTAAATAGTTATTGAAATAGCATTAAAGTAATTTTAAAAAACAACTTAATGGACTCCAGTTTAAGAATATTTGGATTATACAGACAACCTGTTGAAACCTGTACAGTCAGCTCCCCATGACCTAAGGAATAAAATGCCAGCTTCCTTAGCCTGGACTTCTAGACCCTCCACAAACTGACCCAAGTCTACTTTTCTGACTTTTCACTCCTTTCTTCACATGAACATTCCACTGTTTTATTTTTCATATGCTGAATTCTGTCTGAACTAATTGGTCTTTATGCATTCTCTCAAACTTTCCCCTATACCTGGAATGCTCTCTGTCTCCATTCTCACATCTTGACCCATGCTAAATTCCATCCGAATGTTAGCAGTTGCTGTAGTTGCTATTATTATTATCTGCACCTATTGAAATTCCAACCATCTTTCAAATGCTACCCTTCCATTAGATCTTCTCTGAATTCCTCTAATCAGAACTGCTGCCTTCTTCTCTAGGGACTTTGAAACTTTCTCATGTCATGTCCTGCCTGGTATTACAGTATTTGACTTTAATCTACTGAGCTAGGAACTGCAAAGGCAGGATCTATTTTCATTCATTCATTCATTCATTTGTTCATTTATTTACTTATTTATTGTTTGTTTATTTGTGTGTTTATGTGTTTGTGTATTTATGTATTTATTATTTTGTTGGGGCTGTTGAGCTAGCCAAGAGAAGAATGGAACTGTGACAGACTGTAAGGAGATATTGAGGGGTGAGCAGGACCTTTGAACATCCATCAATGTCAAGGGCAGACATTGTATCTGTTGAGTTTAGAACAGGACTCTCAGAAGGGGAATCAGAATATTTTGTAGGGCTAACTTTTGAGTTTACTCAAACAAGGGCTAATCTTACTGGCATGCCAGAGCACTTGGACTGATTGTTTTGTTTTCTTCCTTCCGGATCTTCTTTTTCATATTAGCTAGAACTCATCTGTAACAACAACTCATTTTCATAAGCATTTTCCTCATCAACAATCTGAGAGACTGGGCAAATGATCATTTTTTTTAAGACCCTTTCTGTGATATCATTGGCATAAGGTCCTCCCCACTGATAAAACTCCCTCTATCAAGGCAGATCGGTTTGAAGTTAGTTTTAGAGAGTTGTTTGGGGACACCAAGAAGTTAAGACTTATCCAGGGTCACTCAACCAGTTATGTGTCAGAGCTGTACTTTGAACCCAGGTCATCCTGACTTTGAGGTTCATTCTCTATCTACTAGTCCTGTGGTTTCATAGAAGTATTTCACAGAACATGTTTTGTCCCTTTTATACAAATGAGGAAACTGGAGCTCAGAGAGATTAAGGGGTGATACAAAAAGAAGGTGCTCCCTCTAGAAATTAAACATTACCTTTAAGACACCAAGTTTAGTGCCGTTTCTATGATACCACCCTGCTTTCTAAGGAGACTTCCTACTCTATCTTTAATAGGGGATTACAGCTTCTGAGGGTGTTCACCTCTCCTTTCAAAATGATCTATACCCTGAGGTCTTTTTCATTTTTCCTGTATATTTGTCCTTATTATATTTATCTAGTTTCTTGAATCCAAGTTTGCATGGCACTGGGGAGACCAGCAGGAGCCAGACCTCCCTGTCCTAGACCTCAGTAAAAGGTGCAGGATGTTAAGACACTGAGGGTTTTGCTCCCTTTATGGGCTACTCCTCTTTTCTTCTCTTTCCTTTTTTAATATGGTCATTGGTTTGGCTCTCAGTGTGCGGTTTGGATCTAGGACAAAGAAGCTAAGCATTGCTTCAAAGGCCATGTTCTCCCCTCTCCTCTGGCCAGTTTCACCAGAATCCCCAAGAAAAGAAAGTTTTCTCTTATTGGCATTGCAACTGGGAAGAAAATTCAATTCAATTCAACAAACATTTATTAAGCACTGGGGTTTTGTATGTTTAAAGCTAAAATAAAATGGGATATGGCATTTCAATGCAGCTACATAAATCATAACATATAATTCAAGTTAGTTACCAGGGATGTCTGGGATACCACTGAAGGGACTCCCAAGAGTCACTTTGAGGTAGGTAGAGAAGTTATTATTTATTTTAGGAGCCAACATTGTATAAGGAGGGGTTCAAGCAGGATATAGACTCTCATCTTCTCCCCGAAATTCTCTTCAACTAGTCTGACAGCTTACGGAACCACCAGTTTCTTTTCTTTGAATTCCTGCAGCCTGCTGTAGTCCTTACTTGTTCCCCAATTTTTTTTCATATTATTAGTCTTATTTCTCAAATTATAATCTTGAAATCCATGAGAGTAAGACTGTCATTTTTTTCTGAGTCCCTGGCTTGACTCCAAAAATTCAGAGGTCTGTTGTATCCAAACCTTTTCGATCTTCTTCTCCATGTATGTACTTACCATATCTCATCACCTAGGCCTTTGCCTATTTGACTTCTTTCTTTTTCTTACTCCAGCTAATACATATCTTAGCCACTACATACCCCAGCCCATAAAAGACCATTTTTATAAGATTCATTTAAGAGAAAAAGAGATTATATATTTCAGAAATAATTCACTATATTATAATAGATATATTATTAGAGGCAATTAGTGATACAGTGAAATAGAGCACTGGGCCTGGAGTCAGAACAACTCAAGTTCAAATTCAGTCTCAGATACTTAGTAACTGTATATAACTTAACTGCTCTCTGCCTTAGTTTCCTCATTTGTAAAATGAGGATAATAATAATAACAGCACTTTCCTTTTTGGGTTGTTGTGAGGACACATTAGATAATATTAGAAAAGCATTTAATGCAATGGCTGGCACATACTAGGCAGGTAATATATTATTATTCCTTCCTTATTATGTCTGAAAAAAGGACTAGTCAGTGAATGAGAGGGATAATAGATGGATAATGAGTGCTGCATCAGTGCCCACCTAGATTCAGCACAAACAGAATAATCTTAATCTCTTTTACTTTATGATCTTTTAAATACTTGAAGACTCAGGCTTTGTTTTTCTGACTCCAATTTTTATGCCATTTCCATCATACTACTCTGTATTCTAAAGAGAGTCACTTCCTATTTTGTCTTTAATATGGAATTCTATTTTCTGAGGTTGTTCACCTCTATATCTTGGAGTCTTTTTCATCTTCACTGTGTAGTCCTCTTTATTATATTTGCCAGGTTTCATGGCTCCAAGTTTGTATGGCACTGGGGAGAAGGATTCTCCTCAAAGTCTTCTCCAAATTAAACACTCGCACTTCCTTCACCCATTCTCATCTGATATGACTCAAGAACTTCCTCTGGATTTTCTTGTTCTTAAAGGAAATTTAATGTCCTTAAACTATGGTGCTAAAGAACCAAACACTCTAATTCAGATGAGATCTGACAAAGGCCAAACAAGGAAGTTATTTTTGTTGTTGTAGTTTAGTCATTTTAGTTATATCCAACTGTACATGACCCCATTTGGGGTTTTCTTAACAAAGATACTGAAGTGGTTTGCCATTTCCTTCTCTAGCTCATTTTACAGATGAAGAAACTGAGGAAAGGAATGTTAAGTGACTTGTAGTTTCTGAGGCCACATTTGAACTTAGATCTTTCTGACTCTTGATCAGGCTCTCTATCCACTGCCCTAGATAGGATGTTGTTCTTATCCCCTAAAAATTAAGAATAATGTAGTCTGTGAGACATAAGTCATCCTCAGAGTTTTCAAAAGGCAACCAGTTATCTTCAAGTGTTCTGGAAAAGAATAAATTAGACCAAAGAGTCTCTGGGCAATTGAGTCAGTACCTGTTAGGTTTGTCTTATCTCATCCTCCTATTTCAAATCCTATCCCCACCCCTCCATTTTCTTTTCTTCAGATAAATGGCATGTGATGATTCTCATGTTGGGCTGTTGTGAAAGATAACTCATGATCAGAGTGTGACCCCTATCTTTCAGTCTGTTCACTTTCCTTGACAGTGTCCAGATAAATATGAGTATCTTTGGGAGTGAAGGTGACTCAGAGGACAGCTTGAAGTCTCCCCCACTTTCAGTAATGATTGACTGTTTCTGACAAAAAATGTGTGGGGGGAGAAGGGTTCTAGTTCTCAGAACTGTGTTGAGATATGTGTCAAGAGTTGTTTATTTTTTAAGAACTATGCACACTTTGACACATACATACTAACACTTCTTGTGAGAGAAGAACACAACAGACCAAAAAAGGAAAAGAACAAAGACTTCAAAGGCAAGAAATACCTAATCTGTGACATCTCCCTTGAGAAAAAGCCACTTACATTTAATATCTTCATAAATCTTATTTTATCTCTTTTTATAAAACAACAGAGCTCATTTATCTTTTTAACAGCATTTGTGGTTTCTCTGAGTGTCTTCCTTCTGAAAGGGCATGTTCCCTATTTGGAGAGGAGGGGAGAAGAACAGCTTGGAAACAGATCCTCAATGAAAAATTAATGGAGCTCCAATTAGCAAAATCATCAAGGTCTTCCTAGGAACCCCTAGGGCACTTCACTCTATATTGGGTGCTGGGGGCAGGAGGCATTTCAGAGGTGTAAGAAATGACCCCTGTCCTTTGGCAGCTCACTGTTTGTCTAACCAGAAAGACAAGAGCCACACACACACAGAGGAAAGAACAGAGTATGAGGCGGGGAATCCAAGAACAATTCTAATTCAGGGCTGAGTTGTGTAATTCAGGATATTATCACTAGATCAGTTTTAAGGGCTAGAGGACTGTTGCTGTGGAAAGGTAATGTAGTTTACACTTGAGCCGGGCTTTGAGAGATGAATTTTATAAACACACTACCAGGCAGGCAGCAGACTGGTGATTGACCTACAGTCTGGGTCTAGGTGAAGTCTATTTAACTTATTGCTTCCTCATATATACCTTATTTGTCATAGGGTGGTGGGAGGCTGGGAGAGGGAGTGAATTCGAGGAAGGGATCTGTGATATCATCAGTGAATGGTATTTTGGGTCAAGAAATTCTGTCAATTGAGGATCTGTCTCTGGATCTTAGTCTTAGAGAATTTCTATATGTGAGGGAACTAGAGAGAGAGAGAGAGAGAGAGAGAGAGAGAGAGAGAGAGAGAGAGAGAGAGAGTGTCTTTCTTCCTCTGAGGTCATCAAAAAGTGACTGCTGTGTCACATTAGTTTTCTATATTATGTTATAATAGGATGAAATTTTTAAAAGACACTTCTCTGAAGCTTTGGGAGTAAACATTTCTTGATTTCTTTCCTCATTCTCAACTAGAAAGCTTCAAGTATCCCTAGACTACTGACTACAACTTAGTCATTTATTCATTCAGTAAATACTTGGCTAAACTTCCTGATAGGTGTTCAATGCAAGAGGATGCAAGATGGATAAACCAGGGGTAGCCTATCCAGTCTGATAGGGAGGAGTAAGATAGCTCTAAGAGAAGAATAAGCAAAGTTTCAGAAAGATAGCTTCTAATGTTGAGATCAGGTAAGGTGTAATTCAAAGGAAATCAATTATATTAAAATAGAGTTATCAAAATGTTTTTTTTAAAAGTCCACAGAGGGGCAACTAGGTAACAATGGTACTGGAGTCAGGAGGACCTGAGTTCAAATTTGGCCTTAGACAAATACTTAGATGTGTGACCTTGGGAAAGTCACTTAACCTCATTGCCTTGCAAAAAAAAAAAAAGAAAGAAAAGAAAACCTGACCAAGGGTAAGAGTATATATCATTCTGGCAGCCCAAAGATAGCAATTGACTGTATTCATTAGACCCTAGATCCTGAAGGCCAGCAGGGCTAGCTAGGTGCCACCTGATCCTGAGAAGTGGGAACACTGAAAAAACAAAAGTGTCAGATGAAAAGCTTGTCTGGAAGAATTATGAAAGAGACAATTTTTAGGGCACAGGGTATAATAATGATGATGATGATGATGATGATGTTTGCCCTTCATTTCTAAAGAAGACCACAACATGAGGGAGGTGATGTCATGACAAGCACATGAATTGGGTTTGAAAGAGGAAGTGATGTGTTAAGTCACTAGTCTCACTTTCTTCTCTGGAGTCATCTGGGTCTAGTAACCATATAGGAATCAGGATGACTGAAGATGGCCCTGGACACAAGGCAATCAGAATTAAGTGACTTGCCCAAGGTCACACAACTAGTAAGAGTCAAGGGTTTGAGGCTAGATTCGAACTCCTGTCTTCCTGACTCCAAGACCAGTTCTCTGCACCATCTAGCTGCACAAGGCATAGGGTAATGAAGAAGGGGATGGTAAGCAAAATATTCCTGGTCCCCTGAGCAGGTTCTAATAAATCACTCTCTTGTAGGTAAGATCCTGTTTCGGAGGAGTCATATTCGAGATGTTGCTGTGAAGAGACTGAAACCCATTGATGAATATTGCAGGGTGAGTGTGCATGTAGGTGTGAGTCTCTGTGTATGTGTGTGTATGGGGTGGGAGGGCAGTGAGTGTGAATGTGTGTATTTACACAGGTAATATCCCAGTATCATGGCATAGTTCAGTAGATCCATCAGAAGTGCATCTTGGTCAATTATAGGGGAGGTTATTGCATGGGATGAAAGACTGAACTAAACAATCTCTAAAGAGGTCTTCCCTTCCTGGTGTCCAGGGAAGAAAGGCCAACAGGTGAACCAGAGCATGCATAGGAGTGTCAGTCCTGGCTTTTTTTAATACTATCATCCCTTGCAGGAGGTCTTATTTCAAATGAGCCCTGTTTAATGCCCTAGAGTATTAGTTGTCACTTGTTGTTAAAGTAGGGGCCAAACCAGCTGTAGACATTCCGTGAGCATGGAACTTTACTGGAAACTTGAGAAAAAGAGTTTCCTATATCCTTTGGTGGAAATCAGATTGATCTTTTCAGAACTGTATGGCCCATTGTTTAGAAACACAGATAAACTTATTCTTTATCTGTGGACCAACACAAAGTTTTCAAACAATAGTTTACTTTCTTCATCTCTTGGGAAACCCAATAATTTTGTTATATGATCTTTATGTCTCAGTGGACAGTTTGGAGTCAGGGAACCCTTAGTTCAAATGTGACCTCAGACATTTAGCTAGCTGTGTGACGAGTCACTTAACCTTGGTTACTTCAACTATTAAATGAGGATAATAACAGCACCTACCTCTCAGGGTTATTGTGAGGATCAAATGAATCAAGAATTCTAAAGTGCTTAACACTGCCCCATAGAAGGGACCATAGAAATGTTAACTTTTATCATTCTTGTTGTCTGAGACTATGGTGGAAAATGTAAATAAAGCTTATGGGATTCAGATATGCTTATAGAAACTGAAATATCAAAAGGTGCCCATAGTTTTAAATGAAATTCTTCCTTAAAAGAAATGATTCCAGGGCAGCTGGGTGGTGCAGTGGATAGAGCAGTGACCCTGGAGTCAGGAGGACCTAAGTTCAAATCCGGCCTGGCCTCAGACACTTAATAACTACCTAGCTATGTGACTTTGGGCAAGCCACTTAACCATTTCCTTGCAATGCCTCCACCCCCCCCCCCCCATAAAAAAGAACTAAATGATTCTGGTTGATTGTGAAAATGCATAAAAAGGACCAATTGTTGACTTGTTTTCTCCCTCTGCTCCTAATAAAACTTGACTACACAAAGTCAATTAGGAAAAAAGTCTGGTTTTAGAAAAGGTAAGGTGTGCATGACACAGAATGTCCCATCTTTATTTTTTTTTAGTTTTTTTTTTGCAAGGCAAATGGGGTTAAGTGGCTTGCCCAAGGCCACACAGCTAGGTAATTATCATTAAGCGTCTGAAGTCAGATTTGAACTCGGGTACTCCTGACTTCAGGGCTTGTGCTCTATCCACTGTGCCACCTAGCTGCCCCAGAATGTCCCATCTTAAGCTAATGAAGTAGCAGAATGATGAGACCTTTCTTCCTCTCTCTTCATCAGATCAATATCAGTTTTTTTTAAATGGCACCAGTCACTCAAGTGTAAATTAACAGCTGGTCTCACTCCTTTTATTTTTCTTTCTTCTTTTTCCAAGCAGTTAAATGGGCAAACCTGGGGGTGGAGAGGGAAGGAGGACAGAGCAGACTCAGGGAAAAATTTTTTTTTCCATCTGGTATTTACAGGGCCAAATCAGACTCAGCCTTCCTGAGATGGTCTAGCCTCAGGCATCTCCGCAACTTCCATCTCCTTTGGAAAGAAAACTGATAAACATCTTCTCTCCTGCAATCAGTCTTTGAACATGAGTCCTGAGTTGGTCTGAAAGTCTAAGGGGCACAACAGGGTTAGGTTGGATAGAAGCAGAGCCTCCTAACCCAATTAGCACTGACAGGAACCATCCTAAACCTTGTTAGCCAACACCAAAACTATGAGGTAATTTGCCATCTCCTGTAATGCCTCTAACAGCTGAGGGCTTTCAGACCCAACTTTTCTGATTTTGATGAACTAGAAAGTTTTATCAAGGTTGCCCTAGAAGCAGTCTCTCAGATAGTGGGGATTGGTACCATCTACTTGTGGACTAATGGGGTGACATTTATGTCTTAGGTCCTTTGCTTAGGAAAATAAGGTGACTTGACCAGTCTGACAACAAGGTAGTGACAGAACAGAGACTGTATAACTGTTTATAACTCCTAGGCCTATTATCTGGAATGGGGAAAAGCATGGTAAAAAGGTTCACCCATCCTCAGACGATAAAAGTGATACCCAACATATACATGTTTAATTGTGAAGAATTCCTGCTTAGTGTGATGGTGGTTGTAGGTGAAAGTTAGATTGGATGTTCTTGTCCCCTGAGCCCCCCTCCACTTTTACCTCCATTATTTTCCTCCTCATGGTAAAGGAAAGAATGTCCATTATTTAATTTTTCCTTTCCTGTTCTACCTTCTCCCTAGCTCCTTTCTAAAGGAGCTGTTCCAGCCCCTAAAGTCCTATATGATAACTAAGTTGAAGGTTCTTGCCTGTCTAGAGTGGGGTGGGGGTGGGTGTTTTTTCCTTTGACCCTTTCCTAGACTAGCCCAAGATGTTTGTATGAAGTTCAAGATACTGAAAAACATTAAAACTCAAAATCCATAGCAAGGTTTAGATTCAGGAGGGGAAATTCCCATTGTTTGAGTGGTTTTTGGTTTTCTTCTCCAGTGGAATAAAACAAACTGGTTAACTTACCTAGAAACACACAACTAGTGAGTGTCTAAGGTCAGAGTTGAACTCAGGTCTTCCTCACTCCTCCCAACTCACCCCTCTATCCACTGTGCCACCACACAGGTCCTCATTACCTCTTCTTTGGACTGAGTAATAACATATTAAGTCTTTCTATACCCGTCATATTTTTACCAATCCAACCAACCCCCCAAAAGCTTTCATATTTCTGCCAGTTTATTTTTTCTTATACATAGATCAGATCTTGTCATTTCTGTTAAAAAAATCTTCAGTCTTTTTATTTTTTGCAGACCTTGCACTTTGCACCCTGACACATTCTCTTTGACCTATGACATTGACTTCCTGGTCATTTCACAAACAAGATACTCCATCTCTAGACTGGTCATTTTCTTTGACTGTCCCCATGCTTGGAATTCCTCTGTTTCGGGCTGTTCTACCTTCTGACCTCCCTGCCTTTAGTGGAAGCCTTCCCTCCAACCCTTTTTAGTTTGAGTACCTTCCCTCTCTTAATTATATATCCTCTATAGAGGATTGCTTGCTTTGTATATATTTGTTTGCATGTTGTCTCCCCCATTAGATTGTAAGTTCCTCCAGGACAGAGAATGTCTTTTGCCTCTGTGTATCTGCAGAGTAGGTCCTTAATAAATGTTTACTGATTGATCTTGCCCTCTGAACAATATTCACATTTCTTTGCCAATCAAAGCCCTCCATCATTTTCATATCATACTACCTTTCTTGTCATATTTCATTGTACATACATTACTGCCTTTCATGTAATCTCTACTCCAGCCCAAGTGTATGACAGTCTTCTTCCTGCATGTGCTTTGACCTGTCCTGCCTCTGTGCCTTTGTTTTCAGAAAGATGCCTTTCTCCATCTCTTTACCTATTGAATTTCTACTCATCTATAAAAACTTAGCTTTAGTGCTTCTTCCTTCATGAATCCTTCTTAGAATCCCCTGCTCAGTAACAATATTGCCCCACAGGCAACAAAGTACTTTATTTTATGCCTCTCTAATGATGCATTTATCATGCAATATTGTATCTTATAGTTATTTGTACTTGCATCTTATTTCCCAGTGAGATTGTAAGTGGTCTGAGGGAAGGGACCTGAGCTAGCTGTCTCTCCCGTGCTTAATACAATGCTCTTCTCTTGGAAGATGTTTTTTGATAAAGGTTTGTACAATAAATGAAGCATACAGAGTGAAATTTGCATTCTTATTAGCCAGATTAGAATTCATAGAAACCAACAATTACATATCTTTCCTGTGTTAATTAATGCAGGATTGCACATCTCTCTAGAAAAGGGGTGGGGAGCCTTTTTTTTCTGCCAAGAGCCTTTAGGATAATTATAACATGATTTCCCTGCTATATTTGGTCAAACATTTAATTAATTCACCCCGAAAAAAGCTAGATTTATTGAAGTTTGTGTCCCACCTGTGTTTGCCATGGCAGTGCCAGACCTTAGATGATTCTTAGGCTAGATGTCCTTTTTCATGGTAATTCTAATAACTGACATTTACTAGGCCTTCAAAGTGTTTTATATAATGTACATTATCTCACTTAAGCCTCTCAACATCTCTTATGATGTAGTTACCTCAGATTTTATTGTCAACATTTTACAGATTAGGAAATTTTCAACGTATTTCTGAGTCAGATGGGCAATGTGGCCATAGAAAAGTTCATAGTGGTTCAGATATACTTACATAATTGTTGAAACCAGCCCTGAGCACAAGACAACTAACTAAACTCTCTGAGGACTTACAGATAGAAAGTTTGACTGGAAAAAACCAACCTTTTGTCTCTTCTCCCTTTACTGCTCTACCATTCTTTCCTCTTCACAGAATTCTTTGAAAACCCAACTTTCATTATTAATTTTAAGAATGAAACAGATTGGCAGGTTGTTGTGGAAATATACTGAGCATAAGCAAGAATACTTTTTTTTATATATGGCACTTGGGGTCTGCATGTCTATCAAGTTGGGCTTCGAAAATATTTCCTTAGCTCCATAAATTGATTTGGTGGGCAACATGGTTATGCAGTTAATATTTAATGTTTCTGTGGCCACAACAAGGTTGCAACTTTCATCTGACGGGAAATCGAAGGTTTGGAGAGGCCTTTGCTGAAGAGCTTTATGCTGGCAATTTTATAAACTGCTCCATCTGCCTTGACTCCCTCCTTGAAGTATGTGTTTTCCATATTGGTCCAGGTGATTTAGGAAATACACTGGAAGCATGGTGAGTTTTTTAGTACAATCCACTCACCTTTTATCTGATTAATGTGTCTTATGTGTTCCATTCTTTTCTGAGGAGTGTGGCCAGATATATATTTTCTCTTTTCCATCTACTTTAATTGTTCCTATTTCAGTAAGAGATACATTATAGGCCTTAATGACTTTCTTT
Source organism: Macrotis lagotis (assembly GCF_037893015.1). Classification (NCBI taxonomy): domain Eukaryota; kingdom Metazoa; phylum Chordata; class Mammalia; order Peramelemorphia; family Peramelidae; genus Macrotis; species Macrotis lagotis. Next base: position 111,620,692 of record NC_133661.1, read on the forward strand.
GTAGGAGGATTCAGAGAGTCTCTCATCTTCATAAGTGGGCAAAGGTGGCCAGATTAAAGGCTTCTTCCCCTAAACTTCAGCTAAAAGTGGGAACTTTAACCTGAGCAGGAAATTTACCTTTTGGAAACAATCTTCCTATATGGTTGCACTTCGTGGCTCCCGAAACCTTATTCTTTTTCAGTCTCTTATGGAAGCTAGTGCCATTTTTCCTCTTTCCATGTGGCTTAAGCCCTCATTAAGGAAAAGGCTGTGTGAGGGGAAGACTCAAAGGCACAGTCAGATTAGGGAAAATGTACAGATTTTTTGCTTTCCTGAATTGGGAATCTCCCAAATATCACCTTCTAAATCTTTTCTTTTGTAGTTACTGCTTATCCCCTGACTTTACCCTCTCCTATCTCCCAATTTCCACCTTGACTCTGGCATTAATCAAAACAGACATTTCTCTTGCTAGGGAATTAACTCTCTCCTTGACAAGAACCTCTGTTCTCTTCAGGCAAAAGACTCCTCTTCTAGGTTATTTGTTTTTTTTTTTTCAGAAAGAGATTTTTAGTAGAAAAGATGTCAGAATAGCAGGAGGTCTCTAATGGAGTGCTCTAGGGATCTTTGCCTGATCCTACTCTGTTATAACATTTTTATTAAAGGCATGGGTGATATTCTCATCATATTTGCAGATGATACAAAGCAGTAAATGGCTAGCTAAGATACTAGATGACAGAATTTGAACCAGCTAAATCTAGTAAGATTAATTAAATAGAAATAAATACAAAATTTTGTACTTAGATTTTTAAAATTCCCTTCATAGGTACAATGGGGGAGAAAAAGTTTTCTGAAACTTTTTCTGAAAAAGATTTGGAGATCTAAGTGGACCCTAAGCTCAATATAAGTCAGCAATATGATTGGATAAACAAAACTAATTCCATCATGGACTGTAAGCATTAAGTGCAACTTCTAGAAAGAGGGAGTCATGTCCTACTCTACTCTGTTCTATGCAGATCTCATCTGAACAATCGTTATCAATTCTGGACACTAGTTTAAAGAAGGTGATAAGTTAGAGAGTATCCAGAAGAGGACAATCAGAATAATGAAGGACTTTGAGTAAAAAACTGGTGATATTTATCCTGAAGAAGAGTAAGCTTAGTGGAGGACATTGTAGTTGTCTTCAAGAATTTAAAAGGGCTACCCTTATGAGGGCTACCCTTATGGAATAGGAATTAAATTTGTTCCATTTGGCCTGAGAAGCCAACTACCAGTAGCAATGAGTAAAAGTCATTCAGCAAACATTTTATTAAGTGTTTACCATATTCCAGGTGTCCACTAATCATTCATGATACAAAGAAGAGCAAAAACAGGCCCTGCCTACAAGGAATTTTTAGGGGGAAGATAAACTGAAAAAACTCAATACATTACAAGACATGGTCCATAAAAACAGAGTAAATTAAGGGCAATCTCAGAGGGGAAGTGCTAACTTTTAAAGGGAAGTTCCAAAGAGACCAATTTTAGCTTGACGTCAGGGAAAATTTCCTAAAAATTAGAAAAAAGAGGGAATGGACCACCTGAAGAGGTCTCCAGGGAATGGAGGGGGTGGTGTGAACTACCATGTGTTCAATCCATTATAGGGGGATTCTTTTTCTGTATGAGTTAGAATAGATGACTCCTTACATCCCTTTCTTTTTCTCAAGCTCTGTGATTTTGCAATTAACCACAAACCTCCCTAGTTTTCGGTACAAGAATAAGATCCTATTTGATTACATCTGTACCAGACCAAACAGAGGGAGATCATTGTGACAGCCATAAGATCATAGGGTCTCTAGCAGGAAGGAACTTTAAAAATTAGGTAGAGCAATCCCTTCATTTTGCACAAGAGGAGTCTAAGAAGAGTTAAATGATTTGCTCAGACACACAGTTGCAAGTGACAGAGACAGGATTTGAACTGAGACCTTCTCCCTCCAAATCCATTGTTCTTTTCATAACATAATACTGCCTCTGCTAATATATCTGGTTCATTCATACCTCCCAACTAGTATGATCATAGGAGTCAAAATGTGAATACTTTTGAGGAAGAACCAATATTATTGAGGCTGTCTGCCACTGCCTCAAGAGCAGACAGGTCTAGATAAAAGAATTTTAGGATGTTGTATGAGACCTAGCATATATGATACGATGCATATACAAGATAAATCATACAATCTCACATAAGTTGACCTCACTGAGTTGATCCCACTGAGACCATGTAGGATAGGAAAATCAGTTATATCAAAAACCAATAGACCAGAGCAATCCTTTCTTAATGATAGCCTGTGAAACTGGTTTTAGGTGGAAGGTGTGTGAATTTTGAAGTGGACACATTCTAATATCCCTGGTTGATCCATGCTTTCCCAAGTTTCTGACAAAAAAGAAGTGATTTTCCCAATGAAACTTAATCCAGGGGCATTAATGAACACTTGCTTTTTTCCTCCTCTGGGATTAGGGATACAACATACCCCGATTGGTGACCCAGACCTCCGTGTCTCCAAAGAATAGGAAAATGACTTGTTTTATTTTGGTTCTTTCCCTTTTGATTGTAGGAAAATACAGAAGAAACTTGTTCAATCATTTTTCAGTTATTTCCAACTCTTTGTGTTACTGTTGGAGGTTTTATTGGCAAAGACACTGAAATGGTTTGCCATTTCCTTCTCCATTTCATCATACAGATGAGGAAATTGAAGCAAATAGTATGAAATGACTTGCCTAGGGTCACACAAATAGTGGCTAAGATCAGATTTGAACTCAGGTCTTTCTGATTTTCAGGTCCAGAACCCTACTGCCACCTTACTGCCCCACAGAAAAAAACTAGCCATAGAATAATTTGGTGCTTGGAAAGGAGGGGCTTGGTTTAGGGTTGTCCAGTGTCAAAGCTATGAAGTGTCCCAAAAACCATGCATTGCTTCATCAGTGAGTCTTGACCTTAGAACTATCTGGATGAAGAATCTTAGAAATCATCTGGTCTAACTTTTCTTCTAGTTGAACAATCTTTTTACCTTCCCTTAATGACTTTGGAGTAAAGAAGATCTGAGTTTAAATCCTGTCTTCATATATTTACTAGCTGTGTGATTATTTTATATTACTTCAGACCTTTTAAAGTCCTATGGGGAAAATCAAATGCATTAATTAATTTTGTAAAATAATTCATAGGAAAGTATTACTGACTCATAATGGTTTATTATATTATTCTAGTCAAGGATATTTGTATTTTAGCAAGGGATATTGCTATAATGAGAGAACTTCTATCATCCAACAAGTGAGTGACCACCTATGAAGAAGGCTGATCCTAGAGCTAAGGAAAGAGACATTTCATTTTTCATATGTTTTCCTTTCTGGAGGAGAGACTGAATTCTTGATTACCTTCTGTTGCTCATTTTCTCCAGTTAGATGTGGTGGAAGGAGTATTAGGTGGGAGCTCAGAGATCTGAGTTCTAGCCTTAGATCTACCAATGACTAACCCACTGGATATAGCCTTAGGCATGTTCCTTATCCTCTAGGAGTCTCAGGTTCCTAATTTGTAAAAGCTGCACAGTTTGAGTTAGTGATTTCAAAGGACTCTTCCAATCCTGATAGCCAAATGTGCTCTGGTATTTTCTCCTAAATATTGTAATCATCTACTCTGGCCAATTCCCTTTAACAAGGAATGATTTTTAGGAACTGTTCCTGGGATGCTAATTTGTACAGGTTTTGTCTGGATCAGAGTCCCTTTTGTCTGCAACAATAAAAGGGTTTAGTTGTCTTTTCCTGTTAAGGGGTACTCTGTTTAGTAAAAACTCTGTGACTGTTTAGCCAAAAGGCTTCTTTGTGTGAGCTGAAGATCCAAACTCATCATTGTCCTCCTTTTGCCCCTTCCCCAGAAAAGAAGCCATCTCTGACTCCACAAAGAGACATTCCATTTTGCCCCAAGTTTGATTTTAATTTTAAAACAGCCTGTGGCCTGCTGGGGTTAATGGTGGCCAAACAGATGGTTGGCACTTTTTCTGCTTCCTCCAAGAAAAGAATTCCCTCATTTATGCTAAATTGTAACACTCATTGACTCTCCCTCCATCTTCTACTTTGGCATAGGCTGTCTCCCTCTCATGCATGGAACATATTCCTCACTCCCTTCCTCTGGGCAGAATCCTTACTTTTCTTCAAGGCTCAATTTGAATACCTCCTATTCAGAGAGTCTTGAATCTAATTATATTTCAATGTTATATTCCATATTAAGTATGTATTGTATTAATATATAATTTATATGCTAGCACAATATATGTAATGTATATTTATTAGATTAATATTCATATATTATGTAATTTCATTATTATATATAATTTTAACATATTTATACATTAGCTATTTCAATATAATTGATTTCCTTTTGTATTTCGTGTATTTAAAATCATTATTCTGAGAAGGGATCCATAGACCCCACCAGACTGCCCAAGGCACCTATGACATAAAAATGCTTTCAGAACCCTCATATATGAGAATTGAACCCATTTCTGATTTCCCTAATAACTAGGGTCTAGTTATTATTGTTCTTTGCTGCCTCTTATTATCTTGAATTTAGGAGCAGAACCCCCCCCCAATTATTAACTACTTCTGTGCCAGGGACTGAACTAAGACTAGGAATACAAATACAAAAAAGTGCAACCTTGACCCTGCCATCATGTAGCTTATATTCTATAAGTAAGTTCTATATGTTCCTCTAGAGTAGGGACAGTTGTTGGAATCTTCCTCTCATTTTACCTCTGAATGCCACATCTTTCACTATATAGGGAGCTTAAGAAATGATTTTGGAATCTCTCCCGCCCCCAAAGGCTTTTTTAACTTGTAACTCCAGACAACTCCCTGAACATCTCTGAGCCTCAAGAAAAAAAGGATACCAATATCAGATCAGTGTAATTCACAAGACTGTTTTGTGAATGGAATGAGATTTGTGTTTGTCACTCTTCCCCAAAATGAATTTTAAAAATTCTTATTATTTAGTGGATTTTAAGTGATTTCCCCAACTATATTGAGAGATGCCTGATGAGGGGAAGAACAACTCTAATTTCTTTATCTCCCCCAATAAGTACAAGACTTGCCTCACCTGGGTTGGCATCCATTAAATGCTTGGTGACTGGTGATCTCCATGGGTATTTAGTCCCTGGCATGGTTGACCTTAATTAACTCCTATAACTATTCACTTCCCCTTACAGGCACCAGGTTCTTCTTTCATGCCCTTTCTTGCTTTTTTTTTTTAATTTATTTCCCCAGGCACTTGTCCGTCTGCCCCCTCACATCTCCCAGTGTGATGAAGTCTTTCGGTTCTTTGAGGCCCGGCCAGAGGATGTCAATCCCCCCAAAGAGTAAGTACCATGACCAGCCCTTCCTTTGATCAGCTCTGTGGCTTTAGAGAGATACCAAAGTCCATTCAGAGCAGCCTGGTTTGTGGGTTGGAAGACACTCCATGTGTCTGGTTATTTGCAGATGTTACAGGGGAAGGTAACAACAAAGGGGGAATGGACTCATGATCAAAACAAGTGAAGGGAGAAAAAAATCCAGGCAAACCCCAGCCTTCTCCTTCCTGGCTCCCTGCTGATCGAACTAATTAGAGCGTTTGTCCTCTTTATTCCTCTTACCTCCTTATCAGCCAAGGGTCATTAAACCTCTGGGAGTGAGTGGTGAGCCCGGCAGGAGAGGAAATAGGGTTCCTGAACAATGGATATCAGTTCTTAATGGGTGCTCAGTCTGCCAGGGGAATTACTCTGGGCTCTGATTGTCCTGTCTAGCACAACTTCAGGGGAAGGGAGGGATGGCAGGAATGGAATGCTTATTTGGGGGGGCTTCTGCTAGTTTCAGTCAATCAGCAGCAGCTATTCGAATCTTACCCTTAATTAGCTGTGTGACTTTGGGCAAGTCAATTAACCCTGACTACCTCACATCCAGGGCTATCTCTGGTTGTCTTGATTCATATCTGGTCATTCCACCCCGATGGCTCTGGAGGAGAAAGTGAGGCTGGTGACTTAGCACAGCATCCCCCTCACTCAAATCCAATTCATGTGCTTGGTGTGGCATCACCTCCCTGATGTCATGGTCTTCTTCAAGAATGAAGGACAAACATTATTAAGTACCTTCTATAAAGCAAGCAGTATAGAGAAAGTGTGGAAAATATTTAGAAAATATGGTGCTTTTGGAGTTCAGGGATTCTGCTAAGAAATACTAGTCCCAGTCAAGCCTTAGCTGTCTTGGAGACTGCAGGTCTAGGACAGAGAATAAAGGTTGGAGAAAGGTTGACTTTTGCCTCATACTTTTTGACAGTTGACTTCTTGGAGGTATATTCATATGTCACATAGTATATACATGTATATGTATAAAGGAACATACATAGATGTAGACATATACATATTTATGTATGTAACTTTCAAATTTAGAGTTAGAGGGAGAAAGGGACAGAAGTGATTATAAAAGATTCCGTTTGATAATTCAGTTAACATTTATTAAGCATTAAACATGGGACAGAAATAAGAAAAAGAGTTAAAATAGAGAATTTCAAATAAGTTAGAATTAAAATGTAACTAGGATAAGAGCAGGAACTATTAACTGGGGAAAATATTTGCATCAAATATTTTGGGGAAAAGTCTATGTGGGTAATTGACACAGAGATAGAAGATCAAGAGCATTCCCTAATAGATGAGAAGTCAAAAGGCATGCACAGTTTTCAGGAGAAATGCAAGTGATCAATAGCTATATGAGAAACTGTTCCAAATATTAGTAAGGGAAATTCTGAGATTAACTTCATGCCTATCAAATTATAAAAGGTGATGCCCAGGGGCGGCTAGGTGGCGCAGTGGATAAAGCACCGGCCCTGGAGTCAGGAGTACCTGGGTTCAAATCCGGTCTCAGACAATAATTACCTAGCTGTGTGGCCTTGGGCAAGCCACTTAACCCCATTTGCCTTGCAAAAAAAAAAAAAGGTGATGCCCTTTGACCCAGAAATTCTAAAATGAAAGGTCAGTGACATAAAAAAAGTTCCTATATATGTGAAATCTTCATAGCGGTACTCACTGTGATAACAACAAAACCCCCTGAAAACCAGTGGGTACCCATCAGTTGGAATATGGCTGAACAAGTTGTGCTGTGTAAAGATAATGAAATATTACTGTCTATATACGTAATGCAAAAACAAAAACACTTAGACATGTATAGACAAAGTGAAGTAAGAGAACCAAGAGAAGCAGCACAGTAACTACAATAATTTAAAGACAAATGGGGTAGCAAACTCTTAAAGACCTCAGAATTCAGATCAGTGCAATCACCAAGCTTAACTCCAAAATATCCCTCCTGGTTGGCAGAGAGGTGGATGGCTACAGGTATAGTATGAGACATACACTGTTGGACAGTGGTCTACATGTTGATTTCTTTGCTTTCCTATACTATGTTACAAGAGGGATATATTGAGGACTGGGAATAATAACTGGAAAATGATGGCCTTTAAAGAAAGCTTGAAAAAGCAAAAGTGGGAAAACTCTGGTATTTTAGTAAGGAATAATGACGGCTTCAATTAAGAAACATTTGATAGCTAACCAGCACATTTTTATCAAGTGGCTACTCTGCGCTCAACCTTATTCTAGGTACTATGAGGGAGACACAGAAACAGCTTGTCTTTTTGTCTTCTTAAGAATTCACAGTCTCTGATTTGAGTAAATTAGTTTTATGGGAAGGCCACAAGTTCTTGGCTTTGAAAGAACAGGAAGTGCTCTTACAGGCTTTTTTTTCTCTCTTTAATCTGGAGCCAGTCTTTGTCAACTAGCACTCCCCAGGTAGAGAGTAATTCCCATGGGGAGAATCAATACCAGTGCATATGGGTGGTAAGTATGAACTGATTCCATGTAAATCAGAGGATTCCCTGTTATTTGAGATGTATGTGGTATAATAGGAAAATCACTAGATCAGTAGATATCTGAATCCTAGTTTTTTCTTGCTACTAATAAATTAGATGTCTTTGAACAAATGGCTTCATGTCTGATCCTCAGTTTCCAGTACATAAAATGTGGGTGATAATTCTTGACTCTGAGTACTTATGGGGCATTTTGTTAAGTTAAATGAGATGAGATGTGAAAGTGCTCTTTGGAAACTAAAGGATATTGAAATGTCAGATATTTTCTCCCTTTCTATTAAAAGTTGATGACAAGGGGAGACTAAGTGGCACAGTGGATAGAACACCAGCCCTGGAGTCAGGAGTACCTGAATTCAAATCCTGCCTCAGACACTTAATAATTACCTAGTTGTGTAGCCTTGGGCAAGACACTTAACCCCATTGCCTTGCAAAAAAACTAAAAAAAAAAGTTGATGACAGAGACTCCTGCTACAGTGAAAAATCCTGTCTTACTTTATTGGTTATAAGTGGATTTAATTAGACAAAATTATTTTTTTTTAATGTTGCACCTCTCAAGGGAAGGAGAGAATGGAAGAAGGAAAGAAAAAAGGAAGAAATGAAAAAAATAAGGGATATAGAGCCAGAGAGAGGGAAGTATCCACCTATACAGAGGAAGACTGGATTCACTGGGTTTGATGGACACTACTCTCTCTGTAGGAGATGTCAGAGCTGATCTGTAGAATTACTCAATTGTAAAATAGGGCCAAGTGAAACAAGGTGGAGAGCAGAAGAGCAACACTCTCTGAGAGCTGAGGACATGGAAGGGTTTCATTTCTTTTCATATAAAGGTTACTTAAAACCATATTTCTTCTGATGTCTATTGTGTGTGTGTTTCTATGTTTAGATGCCTCCAAATATAACTAGGAGACAAAGCTTGTGGGTTCTCTTCCTCCTTCCATTCCCAATGCTCATGGTCCAGCTCTTTCCTTCCTTTATCTGACCACTTCTCTCTTACCTCTCTACAAATGTCCACTCACATACACATACTTTGGAAGTAAAGTAAAAAGAACCTGGGGGAGATGACATTCAGAGCAGGAAAGTTCAGAAGCTGAAATGTCCTGGACCAGGGGCACCCTTTAAGGTCAAGAGAACAATTTGAAACCTCAGGATGCTTTAACATAGTTATGAGTCTTTCTCTGATCTTACATGATCATCAGTATTTGTGACTCTTGAGAACTGGGATTTTCTCCTGAACCTGGCTCTGTCACTCTTATACTTTTAACTCCCTAATGAAGCTGAAAATTTCCAGTCTTGAATTTTCTGCTAGTACCCTGATTACATGTATACTGATTAAAAGGCTCTAAAGTAGGTGCTCACTGAGACTTGGTAAAGGGGATGGTTGCTTGGAGAGTCCCTTAAAATAGAAGCTTCTCAAGGTGCTTCCAGTCTCTTTCCAGTCTCCTATTTCTGCATACTAAATGCATACTCCTCCATGAAGGCTTCCCTGATGCTCTCTCTACCTCTACTACTTCCATGGAAGTTTATAATCCTTTGATTCACTTCTCATATTTTACCTCATTTTATGTGCTTACTAATAGGGACTATGCCATATTTCCTTTACCTTCACAGAGTTGATATTTTATTAAACAACATAGTTTTATTAAATGGATGAATGAATTCCCCCACAGGAGAAGAAAAGAGCATGATTTTTTAGATTAATCATAGAGCTTCAGGGTTCACTTAATCCATTTAATTTGCAGAGGGGAAAACAGAACCAGAGTACATAAAAAGACTTGTCCCTTAGGTCAGACAGCTAGCATAGTAGAACTAAAATTCAGATCTAAAGTCAGCTGCTCCACACTACTCACAAGTAACCTAAACAAAGCAGGCTACTGTAGCAATCATTTCCCTCTGCCCCAGCAGAAGTACTTCTAGATACTCTGGAGCTTGGTTCCTACCAGCTTCTCTATAGTTTCCCCTAATGAGGCAGGTGGCCTTAAAAAGTTAATGGAAGGGGCGGCTAGGTAGTGCAATGAATAGAGCACCAGCCCTGGAATCAGGAGGACCTGAGCTCAAATCTGTCCTCAGACACTTAATAATTACCTAGCTGTGTGGCCTTGGGCCAAGCCACTTAACCCTGTTTGCCTTGCAAAAAAAAAAAAAAAAAACAACCTAAAAAAAGTTAATGGAGAAGGGGCATTTGGGTTGTCCTTGTTTAAAAGAGGAAGAAGTGATGGCATGGTGATTTTACATAAAAATCTGGTACTCTATTGTCCTGATTCTCTAGTTCAAAACTGAATGAAAGGATTTTAGATCTAAAGCTGTCATTTAGCCCAGGGAGTTAAGTGAATTGCCCAAGGTCAAACACATAATACGTGGGATTTGAACCCAGGTCCTCTGACTCCAGGAGTTAGAATTTTTTCTTTTCTTTTTTCTTTCTTTCTTCTTACTTTTTCTTCTGACCTTCCTTCTTCTGGCATCCAAGGCTAAATGACTTGCCTGGATCATAAGTGTCAAGTGTGTGAGGCTGGATTTGATTTTAAGAACAACCATCAGCAAGCATAAATCCAAAGAAGAACAGATAAAGAGGATCTGTAGGAAACTGAGTATCTATCAGGTACAACCCGTTTTAAAAAAATTGTATTGAATTTAGCATGATAATACTCATTCTGTCCTGTCTCTGTCCCCTTTTGAACTTCTTTCTATTTTTATTTCTGTTTTTTAAGGTTTCAAGTTTTTCTTTGTTTTGAACTAGCATTCTTTTCCTTGTACCACTGCAATCTCATCAATGTTTGAATTTATTTTTCTATTGCAAACCATGATTGATTTCCCTCTCCCTATACAATTCTTGTCTCTTGTCTTTCCATGAATTTTATATAGAGGATCCATATCATGGATCCTCCTTCTGTTTCTTAAAAATCTTGAACTCAAAGAGTAGCATTCATCTCTTATTTCTGACCCATTATCTTTTCTGCTCACATATATTCTTGATGAGGTACTATTAGTTCCTGAGTTGAGAGCCAGCCTAACAGAGAAGGCAGAAAGATGGGAATGCCCCCAGAGGTCAGTTGGAAAGATTTGGCTGGGGTAGTGTGGAGGAGGGAGTGTAAAAAGAAAGTTAGGAAGAAGAGTGGGATGAAATTGGGTTAGGGAGAATAATGAGTTTAACTTTGGACAAGTTGAGTTTAAAATGCATATGAGATATATGGTTTACTTTGTCCAATAGGAAGTTGGAAATGTGAGATTGGGAGAGCTGGACAAGTAGATCAAATGATCTATCATCTGGAGGGGGAGGGAAGGAAGGATAATTGAATCTGGAGACCTTCTGAGATCACCATGGGAACTAGTATAGAGAAGAGGGCCCAGGACAGAGGCTTAGGGGAAACTACAGTTTAGTGGGCACGATCTGGCATGAATCTGATGGATGAAAAGTTATCAGATAGGTGGGAGGAGAACCCAGAGAAAGCAGTGCCATGAAAACCTAGAGAGAAGAGCAAAAGAGGATGAGTGATGGTAACACAGATCACAGAAGGGGTCAAGACAGGTTAGAGCCAGTTTGTGAAGATAAATGATAAAAAGCGGAATTTATATATTAAATAGAGACTATTGAGAACCATTGAGTGATATGATCTGACCTCTGCTTGAAGAATATCAATTTGGAGATTGAAGGAAAGAAGTATCCTTAACTGTTTGAAGAATGGATTGGAGAAGAAGATGCTGACTTGAGGAAAACCAAATTGGGAGCTATTTTGACAGTCCCAGGAGAAGTGATAAGGACTTGAACTGCTGAGGTTGTGATATGACTGAACAGAAGGGGACAGATATGAAAGGGACTTTCTTGGTTCTATATCCAATACCTATCATAATGCTTTTAACATTAGTTAGGGCTTACTATATGTTCAACAGATTTAATTGCATTGAATTGACCTTCCCATTAGGGGTGAGAGAGTGCTGGATCTGATGAGAAGTTCTCACTTAGATTCTGAATTGGTCCTGAGGGTTCTAGGGTCTCAGTGGCCACACAGAGTAGAAGGACAATAGCAATGACTTGGGGCCTGGGAACAGTGTAGGAATAGGTATGAGTGTGTATAAACGTGTGTGTGTGTGTGTGTGTGTGTGTGTGTGTGTGTGTGTGTGCGTGCAGATCCTTGTACCACATCCTGGATTGGAAAAACCAGAAATATCAGCAAAAATGTTCACAATTCCTTCCAGATTTTTTTCCTTTCTGAATAATATATAACAACATCATTTATATCCTTTCTGTAGCTCCTCGGTCTGCTTTCAGGCATTCTCTGTTTCTCTCCTTCCCTCTCCTGATACCTTCTCAAATACAAGCCCTGGATCAAATAACGGTGTGTTTTGAGTCAAAGGAGCCGCTTATCAAATTATCAAAGCCTTTCAATTTAATTGGAATTTCACAGATAACCCCAGAACCTCTTTCAAGTGTCCAGCTCCAGTGGGCCATTGAGAATTCATTTTGTAGGGAGGTTTCCTTTTTCAGGTCAATCTGGTGAGGTCTCCCTAGGACCATACTATCTCTGGGGTATTTGTGTGTGTGCTGCTCTGGCTTGCACAGGCTCCCTTGAGTCAAGGTCGGTTTACTTCCTTAGAAAGTAGAAGTTGTCTTCTTGAGTTTCAGCTATCATTGTTTAAAAAAAAATTGGCTGGAGTGCAGAAGGGTTACATTTATAGAAACCTTTGATGTCTCTGTCCTCAGGCAAGTCCTCTTGTAGTTTAATGTTACTTCTCCTCAGACCCCCAAATGGTTGTCTCATTCCCTCTCAAGTTGCCTCATTGGGCTTTCTAGGAGCCACCTGGCACTGAAAAATCCCAATAATTTTCTATCTGGAGTATTTATGTTATCTTTTGGTTTGAGCTGATGCACTTTTGGGGAGGCCTAAGCTCTTTTCAATGTATTTTGTGCCCTAGCAAATAGAAAAAGAGGGGGAAAGAAGGGAGATATTGCTAGAAGTAAATTGCCCATAGGAATCCAATCATGTTTTCCTTGGAATTTGCTCTAGTGTGAAGGGATGATGGTAGTGAGGGGATGTTGGGGGGCAGAGGGGAAGTTGAGTCAATGCAGCTATCTTAAGTGTTAGCTGTGAAAAAGGTCTTTGGAACCTCAGAATTAGGAAAATTGGATCAGACTAAAATCCTCTTAAGGGCAAAGACTATTTTTGTTTTGTCTTTGTTTCTCTAGAGCCTTGCACATATATTTGAGGCACTTGATAAATGCTTTTTAAATTAATAACTCATAGATTTAGAAGAATCCATATATTATGGTAAAGTGATTTGATTTAAGAGCACACAAGTTAGGGGCAGAGTCAGTTAGGAGGTTCTGGATCTCTTGAATTCCCCATTTAGGATTTTTTTTTCATATAACACCATCCTAATACTCCTACATGGTCATTAATTTTTTTTAATGTTTATTTTTTTTGATAGTGGGAATTTAGGGGGACCTGTGTGACTCAGGTAAACAATGATGATAAGGATTTTTCTACTTGCCAGAGGATATCTCTCTTTAGAAAAATCAAACTGCTCTGTTTCATACAGGGCAGGGTGAATTTATGTAACTCTTGGTCCCTCTCCAGGAAGAGATTCAGTCTAAAATAATTGCCTAAAAGGGGTCAGAACTATGATGGAGTTATGGAGGAAAAGAATGAGTATGTTTGGGGATATTTCTATCCTGTGAGATTGTTTGCTGATCTTTCACAAAACCCCTTCTCCCATGCCACCCATTTTCCCTAACAGAGACAGAGTCTAGCCTGGAGACTCCTAGGTTTATTTTGATAACTTTACTGGTCTGCATGAGATTCTGAGCTTACTCTGTGTGGCCCGAATTAGACTTAGTGTTTAAGTGAAGGGTGAACTAATAATTTTCTCTGATAATAGGCAGAGTTGTTGTAATTGTTTGTTATTTATTCTTTTTTTTTTTAAGTTTTTGCAAGGCAATGGGATTAAGTGGCTTGCCCAAGGCCACACAGCTAGGTAATTATTAAGTGTCTGAGGTGAGATTTGAACTCAGGTACTCCTGACTCCAGGGCCAGCTATCCACTGCGCCACCTAGCCACCCTTGTTATTCATTCTAGAAGAAGACCATGACATCAGAGAAGTGATGCCATGACATGCACTTGAATTGGATTTGAGGGAGGGATTGTTATGCTAAATCACCAGCCTCACTTTCTCCTCCAGAGCTATCAGGGTCTAGTGAACAGATATGGATCAGAATGACCTTGGATGTGAGGAAATCAGGGTTAAGTGACTTGCCCAGTTAGTTACATAGCTAGTAAGAGTTAAGTATCTGAGGCCAAATTCAAACTCAGGCCCTCCTGTCCCCAGAGTCAGTACTCTATCCACTGCACCACTTACTTCAAAATGGACCTTAGAAGCCCCTAGGTTGTCTGCCTTCTGAGGGTCTCTGTAAATGAGAGCCAAAAATTAGGTGAAATTCCCTAATCAGGAAGATCATATAAAAAACTCTCTCTCTCTCTCTCTCTCTCTCTCTCTCTCTCTCTCTCTCTCTCTCTCTCACACACACACACACACACAAACACACACACATAAACACACTCCTCATACTTAAAGTTGAACGAGAGCCATTTATAGAACAACAGTGTATACATGGTCATGAGACTATGTATATACTTAATACATTAGGGAAATCCAACCTATTTGTGCTAGAGATACTCCCTGGGGGTTCTTCCTCACTGCTTCCAGTTGTGGCTCCCCATCTCTTTTCCTGGAGTGCAATCCCTTCTCACCAGTTCACATTTCTTCCTGCTTAAGTCAAGGCTGCTCAGTTGAGTATTCTGGTTAAATTCCTCACATTTCCTAGGAGTTGCCCAGCTCGCAAAGCAGGTTTTGTTCCTAGGGCCTTGGGGGCACACAGAGCTCGCCTCTGTTGTGCCCTCTGAACAATGACATTAATGTTCCTCCAGCTGCCCCCTGGTACCATCTGGGAGAAGGGAAAGAAGTTGAAGAGGGCAAACCCCAGAAGTTCTTGCCAAGAAGATATTGTTTCTACCCTGTCTACCTTGGCTCGCCTTGTTTAACCTCATCTGGCCTGCTTCTATATCTGTCTGGGCTAGTCTGCCCTCAAGGGAAAGCCCATACTTTCTTTCTTCACCCCCCTTCCCTCCATCTCTGGAGTGGTGGGTTCTTAGAATGCCTGTGTGTCTATTCAGCCCAGCACCAGAGAAGGGGGAGAATGCTGACTCAGGAAAGAAATGAGAAGGATACAGAGATGAGGATAAAGGGAGGCTTTCAGACCCAAAAACTTTTTAAATTGAAGCTTTGGGGGGAAAGTGTAACAAGAGGGGTTGAGGGGAGATGGGGCCAAAGTGTCAGATTGATGAAGGATGCTTTGTGTCACTTCCAAACTGCAAAAACCAGGACTCTGGGAGGAGGAGCCTTTGGAGGCTGAAATGGAAGAGGAAATCCTAGACTGGAGAATTTCTCTTTACACCTTGCCCATTGTGACTGCTCCAGAATATTTCAAATACTGGGAGAGGAATTCTGAATGATGTTTGTACTAATTGTCCCCTGTGTCTTGATTCTTTCTGTTTTTACTCAATCATTAACTATGGGAATATGGCTATAGATTTCTCTGAGTATAGCCTTTCTGAGTGATAGTTTTCTTGCATATGGAGAGACAGTTTCTTGGAGGACACTGTTAGCCATTCCAATTCTATCACGTGAGACCTGAGCTCAGATAGCAATAGATACACAATGTTGTTGAAAAACACTGAAGAAAACTGAGGGTAATTCTAGCACTAGATTTTCTATTAGCTTCCTGTGTGACTTTGGGCAAATCATTCCCCCTCTCTGGGCCACAGTTTGTAAAATAGACTAGTCAGACTAAATAATCTTTAAGGTCTAGTCCTATTTAAATGTTCTAAATTCTGTTCTAGAGGTTTAGACTTGGATGACTGAAAAATTGCATCATTTATCTTTATTTATCTCTAATTTAAATTGAGCATTTCTTCTAGTTATTTAAAAATGTTATTTTAAGAAGAGATTCATGGACTCCAGACTACTAAAGACTCCATAACACAAAAAAAGATAAGAAAACCTTAAGATCATTTCACAGAGATAATACCCATGGATATTTCTGCAGGAATCCTAGACTATGGGTGGCAATAATAAACTTGAGGATGATGTCAGGATAACTCCCATGGTTGAGCAATATTCTATAGCTCCTTGAGAGACAGCAGAACTGGTAGTACATATAGGCACATTATGTCAAGAATCACAGAGAACAGGTTTGGTGAAGAGTAAGATCAGGCACAAAGGCACTAAGGAAGGGGAAGCTGTGACTGACGTCTGTGTTCCTTCCCACATTGGAGTAGGCAAGGACAACTCTTAGTATATTTTGTAATACCTTTGCTGGGGACCTCTCTAGGCTAAGCTGTTGTGACCAGTGTACATGGGGCAATGTTGAAGGGATGTGTGTGGAGAGGGGAATAGGGGGGGTAGATATGGATGTTGGGAGGACAGTAAGATCCAGAGTTAGTTGTAAAGCACCCTTTGCGATACTAGGTCAGTTATCCAGACTGAAGACCAGGAAAGGAGGCTGGTCTGGGTACAATTTATACAGATACAAAAACCAGAAGGAGACTACCAGTAATCACAGGGAACGCTGAAAAATTCCAGCATTGGTTAACCTAGAACACTTGAAAATTTCCTATTTAAGTTCAGTCAAAGAACTGGAGAAGTTTGCCTAGAGCACAAGTTCATGAAGGAAATGTGCCAAATGAGACTGGTGGAAGACCTTGAATTTATTAAGCTAAGAAATTTAAATTTTATCTTCTAAGAAATTGGAACCATTAAAGGTTTTTGATTAAGGAAGTGACATGAAAAGTATACTTGGGGGGAGATTATTTGGCAGAAGGTAGAATCAGGATCAGGGTGAGAAGAGTCTAGAGGCAAAGAGACCATATAGGAAACTATTTTAACTATCCAAATGGGTGGTAAAGAATTTCTGAACTAGAATGGTGGTTGGGAGAGAAAAGAGGAGGAAGAGATGATCCAAGTGATGTGGCTTAGCATAAGGAACACAATTTCAGAGATCTGAGTTCATATTTGGCTTTGCTACTTATTATCTACACTACTTTGGGTGAATTATTTCATTGCTCTGTACTTCAGTTTCCTCATCCTTAAAGTGAATAGGTTGGATTTGATAGCCTTCTAGTTCAAAATCTTTGATCTGGAGAGCCTGTGACACTTGGCAACTGAATGAGGAAGAGGTAACTCATCTTAGGTCACTAAAATTTCACATCTGGATAATTGGGGGAGGAGGGGGATGCCACTATCAACAGAAATAAGGGGAAGAGGATGAGTATGATGGGCTTGGATTCATGGATTCGTTTGACCAGCATTTATTAAGTGCTTGTGATCAATTCTAGGGATGTAAAGACAAATAAAATAGTCCCTCAAGGAGCTTATAATCTATTTGGGAAGAATAGTACAAACAGAACATTTAATATAAAATGTATTCAAAGTACCTTTAGGGAAATGGGGAGGAGAATCAGCAGACTTCCATTAGGAAGAAGCCATGTCTAATCTAAACCTCAGGAAGAAACTAGGTATTCTGTGAGGCAGAGGAGGGAATATGCTGCCCCCCATGGAAGCTTTGCTTTGGAGGAATTGGTGGTATTATCTAGGGGAGATGAACAACATTCAGGGACTCAGAAGGGAGTTTAGGGTTAACAATCTCAAGGTATTTCCAGGATCCTCTTGTGTGATCCCCATGCAGGGTCATAGATTCCTTCACATCCTCAGGGCCATTGCTCAGGGTACTTCCTTACCTCCCCTTAAAAATAAGGAACATAGAATGTAGGGATTTCTTCTTTTTTTTTTTTTTTTTTGAGTGAGTGAGTTAGCCCTCTGATGTCTAATTATTCTTTCCTGCTTCACTGAGGGTACAATGGACATCTACTGTAGGCTTAATCTTGTGGATCACCTCTCTCTTTGGGCGGGCATTTTGGAGATTAGGAGAGGTCAGGGAGAATTCACTGTGTATCTCATATGAGAACTTTGGCTGAGTTTGGGGGCCATTTTCACTCACTGTATGACTGATCAGTTCCTGGTGAAACACTTTCACTGAACTCTTCCTCAGGTTCTTTCCTTGGAAGATCCTCCTCCCCTCTTCTGGTCTCTGGAGAAAACCAGGATGCCTAGGAACTCTAGCCTCCCAGCTAACCTCTGCCACTGCCTGGCAGCCTCATACACACAGACTCTTTGTGTTAAAGCCAGGAGAACCAATGGACCCTTCTAAGCTTTGGGTGTGACTGTTAGAGTGATCCAGGCAGGCAGTTTTAGGCAAGACATCCCCCATCCTTTTCAACTTGTATTCTTGGGTGACTCTCCTTCAGTGGTTTTCCTTCTACCTGGAAGGGCCTGTTTGGAGGGTGCGTGGGTGGTATCGGAATGCCCACAGGAAATTGTACTAAATCCACTTTAAAAAGGACTCAATTCTGAATGAGCTTTTAGTACCACTCTGCTCAAAGGAGGAGGCAAACTTCTTAAAAGCCATGTCTGTTTTATTACGTGGACCACTGCACAACCCCTCACTGTCCTCCCACACACCCATACCCACATATATACACCACAACACCCCCTCTGTCACCCCAACCCTTCCCCACCTCCCAAATCATAACTTTAACTTTGAAAGCAGGACTTTTTGATCAGAGTAGCTGGTGTAAAAGACTTCTTTGCAGACCAGAAAAACTATTTTGAAAGTTATTCCTAGGAATAAAGATTTTGAGTTGGAAGGGACCTAGGAGGTCATAAAATTCCAACTCTTTCCTTTTATAGATAAATAAAGGTACAACAAAGTTAAGTGACTTCCCCAAGGCTACACAGTCATGGGGCAATTAGGTGGCCAGTGGCTAGAGTGCCAGCCCTAAATCAGGAGGATTCAAGTTCAAATCCAGTCTCAGACACTTACTAGTTGTGTGATCCTGGGCAAGTCATTTCACTCTGTTTACCAAAGTTTTCTCATTTATAAAATGAAATGGAGAAGCAAATGGTAACATATATGTGCAACTTTGTCAAAAAAAAGTCTAAAGTCAAACGGGGTCATGAAGAGTCAACTAATTGACTAAACAATAACATATAGCTTATAAGGCAGGATTTGAACATAGGTCTTGTGACTTCAAATCAGCCCTTCATATTCCCTGTTGGCCTTATTCTAGAAAAACTGAACACAATCCTGCTGTAAGGGACTGTTGTGAGTGGGAGTACTGTAAACTTTTATCACCTGGTGTCCTCTAGCACCAGAGCTTTGTTTTACTGATTGATTGTAGAGTGCCATAGGAGTGGGAGTGGACCAGGGACTGGGGAGAATATTTAAGCACTTGTATTTGGTTTAATAAATGGAAAACTAGGAGAACTTTAAGGAGAAAATGTCTTCCTTGTCATCCTTGTCTCCCTTGTCTCCCACCCCTTCAACATTTGCCTGGGTAAGGATAAACTAGCTGGTAGGAACCTAACACTTCCTGAGTAGCTAGTCTAATAGGAACTTAACAGCCTGCAAAGTACAATACAGAAAGGCTTAGATTTTAGTTCTTTTTTGACAATACTACATTCTTAGGACTCCTTGGCAGAAGCAAGTGGGAGCAGGATATTGGTAGTTATTTTATGGGGAGGTAGTTACCATATGAAGGAATTGTGGTTTAGAGATGTAACTTGGTCATTGTCACACAATAGACTCTGCATGGTGGGGTCCTGGCAAATGATGCTGGTAAGTGGCTAGGATCTCTGTTGTCAAGCAGAGTTTCAGCTCTTTTGTATTGAATACTCCTGTCCCTGGAACTGAACTGTTTTGGTTCTGAGAATAGTTTGCCACATATACAATTTGGGAAACTGATAAGGAGCAGGTTCTCATTTTTCATTCCTGCCTTTTTTTTTCTGCTGCTCTAGCAGCAGTTGTATGGAGTACCCTGTGGAGTTCTCCTGTTGAGCCTCCTGAGTCTGGCAGGAACCATTGTATGGCCACTATCCCTTGGTGGCTGATATTTCTGAACTTGAGGTATTACCTTCAGACTAAGAGTAAGATTAAGCCTAATAAGCTGCTGGTGAAAGCAACTGTCCCCCTTTACCAATTCCACTTCTTGCTGTCCTGGTAGCCTAGACCTGTATTATTAATCCAGTCTTCATGGTGGAACAGAGAGGGCAATGGATTTGGACTCACAAGGTCTAGATTTGAAAGTCTCCCTCTACTCATTCGTGTTCTGATCTGGGGCCTTCTCTGTGATCTCAGAGCCTTCTTCTTCCTCATTTAAATGCTGAAATGAAAGGGTTGGACTCTGACCTCTCAAGGTCTGTTTCTACTCCAGATCTATGGTTTAATTCAATAGCTTGCTAGCAGATTTTTGGTATCCATTGTCTCTCTATCTTTGACACTGATGCCAGACTCAACATCTTCACTGATTTGTTCATAGACATTTTCTTACTCAAGAATTTTCAATGGCTCCCCCTCTTACTAGGTCAAGGTTAAATAACTTTACCTAGCATTCAGGGCCATTCATAAAATGATGGTATTCTTCCTTTCCTTCCTCTTTCCAACTATTCTTCAACCATACAAAGTGCTCCAGACAAACTGGATAACACAACCTGTACTTTCTTAACCTGCCTGGGATGTTCTGTCTTTCCCTCATTTCTCCTCTCCCTCACCATTTAATTTGCCTCTTGAATTCCTAGCCACCCTTTTGAAAGGTAACTTAAATTCGACTTCCTCTTGAAGCCTTTTCTGTTTCATCCAGACAGTAAAGTAGTTTCTCCCTTTAACTTCACAAATTATATTTGTTCTAGGCCTCTATAATATACTTAAAATTTTTATATTTATTTTGTACATTATGTGTGGGGTTTTTTGCAAGGCAATGGGGTTAAGTGACTTGCCCAAGGTCGCACAGCTAGGCAATTATTAAGTGTCTGAGACCGAATTTAAACTCAGGTACTCCTGACTCCAGGACCAGTGCTCTATCCACTGCACCACCTAGCCACCCTTGTTATTTTGTTTTATAGTATAGCCTTACATAAATCATTAGCTCCACCCAATTGTATAAGCATTTATGTTTTCTGGGAAGTTATGGCATACAAAAGTTATGATATAAAAAAGGGCAAGAACCATTCTTGATTAAATTCTGGATATTTTATAGGACTTGGCACAGGCTGTTATAAACAGTCGATACTTAAAAGAAGTCTGTTGAATTGATTTGAGGTCTATTTTTCTGGTTGCCTTTGGAGAGGGGAATGGGATAGAATCTTAGTTTTCTAACCAGATAGAAGGTGGTACTTTGTTTTCATGTTTTGCATAAAAAGTGGGTAAAAAATCCTAATGGAAGTCCCTGGAAGTTCACCTTCTCTTCCTGCTAGAGAAAATCTAAGCTTTTCAAGAGACAGAGAGCCAACATTTTTGAGACAGACTATGGCAGGGCTTTGTAAAATTAGTGAGATCTCTCCATGGAAGGCAATCTTTTTCTTATCTCATCCTAAACCCCTTTGAAATATTAGCACCCAAACCTCATCCTAAAGACTTAGGGATATTCTGATTAAATCCCTCTCCCCCACCCCCTTATAAATCTCACTGGAGATGAAGCCTAGGGCTTAGACACACAGGAGACACTCACTAATGACTTTTTCGATAGATGGAAGAAGTATTTGCCAACAAGCAGTTCCCCCCCTCTCTCCCCCACCCCTCTCTCTCTCCCCCACCCCTCTCTCTCTCCCCCACCCCTCTCTCTCTCCCCCACCCCTCTCTCTCTCTCTCCTCTCTCCCTTTCTCCCTCTCCCCCCCCCCCTTGACCTTTGTGGACTGGATGTTAAATTATGGTCTGGGGACAAAGAGGGAGACCTTCTTCATCCTAGCTAGGGGTTGGTGCCAAATAGGACATCCTGATATTTGCCAGAGAGTATGAACCACAGAATACCACCCAGCTTCTGGACTTGGCTGCCTTCCTTGCATATCAGTCCCAGAATGGGTATAAATGCCAAGCCCCTAAGGAAAATTCACTCAAGTTCTTTCCTCTAATGTTCCACCTGCATGAGAGGAGGGAAGGAAGCTTAGACCCTCAGGCCTATGAGCCAGAGTTTTCCCCTTTAGAAGAAAAGGGGGAAGGGAGGAAAGGAAAGAGTCCATTGGGAGGTTGGTTCTGAATTTTATAGGTCATTTTTATGATTCCCCCTAGGGCACTTAAAAAATCCATTCACTTTGTTGGGGCTATTTTCCCCCAAACTCCTCCATTTCCCTGGAGTCTTGTCAACATAGACTGTGCCTTGAATCTAGCTAAAACCTAGAAGAAAATAGATCTGGGTTCCTTTAAGCCTGTCTGAATAAGAACTTCCAAATGGAACATGGGGTCCACTTCTCTCTAATGGTTCCTTATGTCTTCAAGCCAAAAATAGAAAAGGAAACCTGTTCCCAGAATGTTTTGCCCCAACAAGGCTTCCCCTGCCTCTTGGACACAGGTGCATGGGATATATCAGTCAATATCTGTGCTTCTGGTTAGTATAGGATATAGAGTCTGAGAATTCCCTTCTGAGGTCACAGAAGCCCAGATGAGCCAAGATTTAGGGCAAAAAGGGAGCTAAGAAATGTGATGATGTTTGGAATATTATGTCCATTCCAGGGCACACTAGGGTTGGAGTCTACTCTAACTCCCTCACTTTGCAGATGAGGAAACTGGGATCCAGTTGCAGAGTAAAAGACTCTATAATATAATAAATGGCAAAGCCAGGATTCAAACCAAACCCTTGTTTTTGCCACTGATAGTCTTTTTCCCCCTGCTGCTTTGATTTGAAAGACGGACCTCGACTTGCTAGTCTAAAGTTCCTTCCTGTGTTTAAATAGAGCTCTCTGCAGAAAGTCTGGCATTTCTGTTTGTGCTATCTACAGCTCTCTGATAAGTAACCTCTCATACTTATCATATCACCTGCCTGTGCCACAGACTAATGATGCGAGTGATCCAAGTGACTTCAGTTTCCTCATCTATAAAATATAATGAACTAAAATGACCTTTAAAGATCTCTCCAGTCCCAAATATAGGATTCTCTGACCTTTAAGTTCTCTTCCTAATGATCCTCAGTTACCTAAGCTTTCTGAGACTTAGTTTCTACCTCTGTAAAATGAGGATAATGATAGCTGCTCAAACTGCCTCATGGTGAGGATTAAATAAGATAATGAAGGGGGACATGCTTTGAACAATAATCAGTAACCCTGAGCATGTATGAAGAGGTATTTCTCTTTCCATTCTATTTCTTTATTGAAGTTTAATGCTGGTTGTGCTTTCCCCAGCTTCCTATTCTGTTCCAAAGCTGATTCTGTACAAGTCACAAAGAAATAATAGCTAAGTGGCACAGTGAATAGAGCACCAGCCCTGGAGTCAAGAGGACCTGAGTTCAAATCCAGCCTCAGACACTTACTAATTACCTAGCTGTGTGACTTTGAGCAAGTCACTTAACCTCATTATCTTGCAAAAATTTAAAAGATAATAATAGCTATCATCTATATGGAGGGCTTTAAAGTTTGCAAAGCCCTTGACATATGTTAACCCATTCAATCTTCACAGTAAATCCTTGAAGTGGATGGTATTATTATTATTACAGATGAGGAAATGGAGGCTGAGAAAGGTTAAGTGACTTGCTTAGGAGACACACAGCTAGTAAGTATGTGAGACAGGATTCAAACTCAGGTCTTCCTAGCTCTAAGCCTCATACTCTTTTCACCAGTGTCCCACCTAAGTCATGAAGTCATCTAGTAGTCTCCTTGCCTATTTCCCCTCTCAACTCCCAGATTATTCCCTTTAACTGACTGTCTAGCTCCTGTCACTGTGCTTTAAAGTAAGTTGTCCTCATTCCTGGCATATTTTCCTGTTCATCCACTGCTCCTAATTCTGTTCTCAAGGGAGCCAGTCTTCCATGTGACAGCCCCTTTAGGTACCCCAAGAAAGCTACAGCCTTCCCCCCAAGTCTTGGCTTCTTCAGTTCCTTCAACAAATCCTTAAAAGACCTTTCACACAGAGAGACTCTCTGGGCAATCTTCCCCCTTATCAATGTCCTTCCCAGAAAGGAACGCTATTCCATATGTTATCTGATAGGGGCAGAGGGGAACAAGGCTAGTTCTACCTTCCTGGAAGCTATGCTGCCTAAGCCAGAAATATATTGTAGCTGCTTAATCTCACTACTAATTCATAATGAATTTATTTTATTGAGGCAGCAGTTGTCAAAATAGATCACTGGGCCTGGAGTCAGGAAGGTCTGAGTTCAAAAATGCTGTCATTATTCAAGTGCATGTCCTGGGCCTTTCCATTGTAGACCTTCTGAATTAAAATCTAGCCACTAATGACTAAAAGTAGATAGTGGAATCAGGAAGATTTGACCTCAGACACTGATTTAACCATGTTACACTGGACAAGTCCCTTAAACTTTGTCTGCCTCAGTTTCCTCAACTGTAAAATGAGGATATCTCCCAGGGTTGTTGTGAAGATCAAATGAGATATTTGTAAAGGAATGTAGTAGATGTTTAATAAATCCTTCCTTCCTTTCTGTGATTCCTAGCATATAGTAGGTGTCTAATAAATGCTTGTTAAATTGAATCAAATTCTTTTCACTAGCATTTTCTTGGCCATATACCGCCTGAGCTGTTGGATCTGTGGGTATTTTGCTCCATCTTGTGGATAAATCAGGATATTACATCTTGGCATATAATTTGGAAAAGACAAGGGTGTTTTAGAGCAAATCTACTTTACCTGTTCAAATCTCTATCAATCATCAAAACACTCTTCTGAGAGATTTAGACATTCTTTCAAACTCAACCTTGTCAATGAATATAGAATTCATTAGACCAGGGTGATAGTTTCCTGTTTGGAATGGGCCAGTGAACTGAGATGTTCCCTGGTCTCAGATTAAGCTCCTAATTCCATCCAGAGGTTATTTCCCTATCCTCACCCAAACTGACTTAATGCCCCTGAATACACATCAACACCTGGCCAGGAATTGACCCATACTCCTGACTACAGACTGATATCTTCTGTGACCCCAAATTAAGGCTGAACTTCAGGTATGGTAGAATTCCCTATCTTGTTACGGAGAGATAGACACCAGCTATTTCACAAAACAAAAACAACAAACTTGTTCCTCACAACAATAATCCCACTGTCTAGATTGGAAGCTGGAAGATCATTTAGGAGGCTAATGCAATAATCTTATTGAAAAATGATAAGGATCTGATCTGGGGTAATGGCCCTAAGAATTAAAAGATAAGAACATACTTTTTATTTAACCCTAAATGGCTATCATACACCTAGAAGCTACTGTTGCAAACCTCTCACCTCAAGCCTCCACCTCACTCTTTGTCTTAACAGATGATCTTGGTTTTTGCTTTACTGAGAAAATTGAAGTCACCAAGAACTCCCTCATCTCCCGAACTCCACACTTAAAGCCCCTCTATATTTTCATCTGTCCTTTCCTCTTTTGCTCCAGTCTCCAGACAACTTCATTCTCTTTGTCATTTCTAAGCCCTCTAGTTACTTGTTTTCCTTCATACTCAAAGAAGACCTAAATGGCATCAAAATGTTGGGGTCAAGGTTTATTGAGTCCCAGTGGCTAATCAGACCAATATGAGCTAGAAAGGCTCTGCCACAGGTTGGGCAATAATAATCCATATGAGGATTTAGAGTGGACGTGTCTCTAAATCTGCATAGCTCTTTTGACCTACCACAGTGCTGCTCTGCTCATAGAACACAGCACCTTCTTTGATGGGGATACACCATGCTGGGCAGTTCTGTGCCAGTCTCTCATGTCTTCAGTGAGAACTTCTAAACCCTTTACTTGTGTAAAAGTAAAAGATCCCATCTTCTCCAGGAGCTTACCCTAATGATCATTCTCCCCTGCCCATCTTTGACCTTTTCTTTTTTATGTGATCATTTCTTGTTGGGTATGAATTTATAAACCATTCTTTCAACCCTGACATTCTCTTAAGTGAACATCCTAAAACTCTCCTCTCTTTTACTGCCTTGTTCCTAGAATGAATATTCTACTCTTGATGACTCCATTTCCTCTTCTTTGACTCCTTAGCTACTTACAGTCAAGCTTTTGGACCCTACCTTTTTATTGAAACTACTCTCAACTACTCTTCTCAGTTTACATGCTCTTTGACCTCTCTGAAGTTTCTGGCATTGTTGACCATCTCCACCTCTTATGTACTCTTCTGGCTTTTAAAAATCCCTTCTTCATCTCTTTCTTCCTTCCACCTCCTCTTTCCTTCTATCCCATCTGAACATTCTTTTTCAGTATTTTTTGCTAATTCTTCATCTACTTCTATCTTCTAAATGGATGTCCCTTAAACCTTTGGACTCTATGCTTCTCTTTTCTCTCTCCTTTCAGTGATTTCATAAGCTTTCATGGCTTGAATTGAATTATCACATATATAAAAATCATATACAATCTATATATCTAGCCTACATCTTTCTCAAGACTTCTAGGAAACCAATAAGCCAGTTACCTGCTGGATATCTGTTACCTGTATGATCCATTTACATCTTTCTCTCAGCATACCCCAAATGGAACATATTTTTCTTTAAACTCATTTCTTCTCCATCCTTTTCTGTTTCTTTTTTTTAGGGTGTCTTTTTTTTTGCAAGGCAATGGGGTTAAGTGGCTTGCCCAAGGCCACACAGCTAGGTAATTATTAAGTGTCTGAGACTGGATTTGAATCCAGTTACTCCTGACTCCAGGGCCAGTGCTCTATCCACTGTGCCACCTAGTTGCCCCCTTTTTTGTTTCTTTTAAGGACACCACTGTCTTCTTAGTAACCTTGATATGGAAGTTGCCTATGACTCTGACTCTTGGCTTTTCCATTACCCTGTACATAATCAGTTGCCAGGTTTCCAGAGCTTCCTTTCAGTGTATTCTTATCTTTTCATTCTTAGGGCCATTACCCTAGATCAGATCCTTATCATTTTTCAATAAGATTATTGCATTAGCCTCCTAATTGATCTTCCAGCTTCCAATCTAGACAGTTGGAAAATTATTTTTTCATGGTATGGCATATGATTCCCTACTTCCTCTAGAATAAAATGTGGTTTTTCACTTGAGATTTATGACTGGCTCTGTCCTATCAATTTAATCTAATCTGCAGTCCTTTCTCTTCATAATTTCTAGGTAGATTGGTCTGCTCATTCTCTGTTTGATACTCTACCTTCTGCCATATATTTTCAGAACTCATTTCCTGTGTCTGACATGTACAAGTACAACCTCCTCATCTTTACCATTGAATCCTTCTCTTCAAAGTCATCAAAGTCTTTCTTGATCTATACTGGTTCTCAATGCTCTTTGCCTCCTTAGTTACTACTTAACTGTTTACTTATTGCATCTCCATCTTTACTTCCAAGGGCAGAGGTTGTTTTAGCTTTGTCTCAGTATCTGGAGCATCTAGTAAAGCTTATTGTCATAGTAAGCTCTCAATAAATGTTAATTATATTGAGTAGAATTAATGATCTAGTGCAAATTCATTCTCAGTCCAGACAGTCTTTTCATATATCCTCTTAATATTCATATAAAGGGATACTTTATTAGCTAGATTCAAATCCAGCTCCCTTCCATCTATCTGCCATTTCTTGTGAAAAAGGTCACAGATGCTCCTCAGGTGCTAGTTATTCCCCAATCTTGAACAGTTGTGTGTTTTAGATTTTCTTGAATTGAATATGAATGACTCTTGCATGTCTGACATTTATTTCCAACTACCTATTACCTTGATTGTCATCTCTTCCATCTCCTGTGGATCCTTGTTCCTTAAAACATTCCCTCTATCTTTCATATTCAAATTTTCCTTCTCTTCTGATTCTTTCCAGACTACATACAAATACATTTGTTTCCCATTACCTTCTCCCTCCCAAAAATCTTTCCTTGACCTTACTATCCTCAAACTATCATTTTCTCTTTCCTTCCCTACATTAACAAATTAATATAAAAAAATAGCTTACATTTCCTGTCTTCATGTCCTCACCATCAACTCATTCTTTAACCCCTTGCAGTCTAATCTCTATTGCCATTACTCTTTAGCTCTACATTGCGAATGTTCTTTTTCCATGGTTACTAATGACCCTTTTATTATCAAATACAGCAATCTTCTTAATCTTCATTATTGTAATTGTAATTTCTGCAGTTTTAGACTGTTCCCCCATTTTGTGGATTCCATAACATTGGGTTTTCTTCATTATCTTTGATCTCTCTTACTACTTCTTTTTGGTTATTCTTCCATTGCCCTGAAATGTGAATGTCTCCCAGAGCTCTGTTCTTGGCCTTCACACCTGTCTACATTTTCTCAATAATCATTTTTAATAATTATTTTCATTCAGATGTCTTCTAAATCTATATATCTCACTCCAGAGACCTAGACCATCCCTTAAGCTCCAGTCCTTCATGTTCATCTGTTTCTTAGACAGCTCCACATATATCTCAAATTCCATATCTAAAACTGAACCCCAAAAGTCTCTACTGTGATCCTAGTAATGTGGCTTATCACTTCTTAGCTAGATCATCATATCTTCAAGTACATGATGGATTATCTTGGTTATATTGGAGGAAAATGTTGTATAAGGAATAATAAATTTGCTTGGGGTTAATGGGATGATGATAATTGACAAAAGAAAGAAGGCACTCATTGTTTTCATTTTTCTGCTGAGAAAAATGATCTTTATGTTGGAAATAATGGAATAAAAACAAATTACTGGAACTTAGTATCCAAGGTTTCTAAGGAGATTTTAAGAGAGCACCTTCCATTACTAAATTGGCCCAGGTGAATTACCTTTTCTGATTCTGAAAGAACTAGCAGATGTGATCAGCAGGTGACATAGTATAGATTGAAAGAACTAGGAGATGTGATTGCAGAGACACTTTTAATGATAATTGAAAGATCATGGAAAACAAGAAAAACATCCCAAGATTGATAGCCCCAATTTTTTAAAAAGGGGGATAAGAATAGAAACCACAAGTTACTTCAGTAGCTCCAAAAATTCTAGAATGGATCATTTTTTCAAAAGATTTTATTTATTTTGAGTTTTACAATTTTTCCCCTAATCTTACTTCCCTCCCCCCACCCCCCACAGAAGGCAATTTGCCAGTCTTTACGTTGTTTTCATGGTACATTAATCCAAATTGAATGTGATGAGAGAGAAATCATATCCTTAAGGAAGAAACATAAAGTAAAAGAGATAGCGAGATCAACCAATAAGATATCAGTTTTTTTTTCTAAATTAAAAGTAATAGTCCTTGGTCTTTGTTCAAACTCCACAATTCATTTTCTGAATACAGACGGTATTAGAATGGATCATTAAAGAGATTTTGGTGAATATTTTTAAAGAAATTCAGTGACTACTGAAGAACAAATTATGCCAAATTAATCTCATCTCCTTTTTTTTTTTTAAATTAGGACCATGAACTAGTAGAGGAGGGCATTCTGTGGATATAGTTTACCTAGATTTAGTAAACCTTTCTCATGCTACTCTTAAAAAAGATATGGATTAAATGAGAAGACAAATAGATTCAGAACTTGTTGACTGGCTGCACTGAAGTTAAGAGTACAACGTCAATGTGGCAAGTCAGCCCCATTGGGGTATAGCTCAGTGATCTGTGTTTGGTCCAGTGCAGTTCAACATTTTTATCAATGACTTGAATGAAGGAACGAATGATATGTATATCAGACTTGCAGATGACACAAAGCTGGGAATGAAACTAATAAAATGTATTATAGGGTTAGAATCTAAAAGGGTCTTAACAGGCTAGAGCACTGGACTGAATTTAATAAGATAAATCCAATAGGGATAAATGTAAACTTTTGCACTTAAACTCTTTTTAAAAAACCAATTGGTAGCTCAGATATGCCATCAGCATCCAATTCTCTCTTTCTCTCTTACTGAGCTGAAACTCATTTATCCCATTTGCAATCACTTTTGAAAAGTAGGAATGATATCCCTACAAAAATGGCTACCCCTGCAGCTACAACTCAAACTCCCTCTTTTTCTCTCCAGATTCTAGGGGTAATCCTGATGTTGGGGAATTCTCTTCTATTACTCTACACTATATCTTCTGAGCCTCTATTGATATCCTTTCTGTTTATACAATCTGACCCAATGACACCATTGACTCTTAAATAGGGAATATTTACTAAATAATAAAAGAATATTCACAACATTTACAACCTAAGATTTTAAGAGCAGATATCATAAAAATGTAAGAGTTCATCCATAAACATGGTTACATTCTTCCACTAAGGCATACAGCACCTGTAGGAAAGAGTGGATAGTCATAGAAAACTAGCAGATAGACATATGAGTGGGGAAACTCTTGTCTCTGGGGCAACTTGCACCTTGTAAACTTTGTTGTCTTTGATATCTTAGAGCAGTAATGTTAAACTCAAATATAAATTTCCATATTGAAGGGGTATTGTGCTCTTAACCTTTGTGATATGGACAGGATAATTGCAGAACTCATGTAAAATTCTGTGATACAAGTATACTGAATAATATTTACTTAATAATTAATAATAGTAATATACTTATCACAATATATATTCAGCATGTGAGAGCATTGTATAAAGCATATTTATATATCAACATTTTATAAAAAATAAAAAACATATTTCATTCATAATGATGAATGCTATAAAACAGAGCAGAATGTAATTGTACATATTCCATATACAGAACTGTGTTTGACTACTTGAATGATTGTCTCTCCCATCTCTCTTGGTCCTGGACTTGGAACAGGAATACTTGAGCTCAAGACTTGCCTTAGCATTAGTGCCTTCCAGCTCAGACCATCTCCAATTTGCCTAGTATATATCCTGTACCTCCATAATTGTTTATGTATTACCTTCCTCATTAAAATGTCAGCTCTCTGAGGGCAGGGATGATTTTGCTTTTTTCTTCCCCCTATTTCTTAGCACTTATTCTAATACTTGACACATAAAAAATATTTGTTGATTGACTGACTGATTTCATCAAATACTTACTAGTGTATCTGTACCTCAGATTTCTTGTTTATAAAATGAAGGGTTTGGCCTGCATGGTCTCTAAAGGCCTTTCCAGAAATTTGTATAGTATTCCATATACAAAGCCCCCTCCCTGTACAAAAAAAGATAGAGAGGTGCATTTGCATATTCCTTCTCAAAGGCCAGAGCATTCAGCTTAGTTGTTGTTTCTATTTCTATTTGTGTTGTCCAAGGTTGAGTAAATTGTAAATAGTAGGGCATAAACTGGAATCCCAAATTAATACTATTTCTGTTCTATTAAAGGGAATTGGCTTGGGTGGATAAAGCTAGATCTATTCTCTTAGTGTATCAATTCAGTTTGACTCTCCATGATAGCTCAGGGCTAGGTCACAAAGCATACTTGCTTCTCTAGACCTACTCATGATTGGGGATTTATTAACATTTCTTGGCCAGGATGTACATTTTGTCCCTGATCTTCTGACCTTGGAAAGTATAGAATTACCCATACTTTCAGAAGTGCCTGCTGCTGACATATAATCTCCCCAGAAATATTGAGGAGTCACTGTGATCACCAAAAATTCCACTTCTTTCTCCAGAGATTTTCTTAGTGTAATGATTATAGTTACACACACACCCTACCATTTAAAAATGTTTTTAAATTTAAGGCAATGGGGTTAAGTGACTTGCCCAAGGTCACACAGTTTTATTGTTGTTGTTGTTATTATTATTATTATTATTATTAAAGTGTCTGAGGCCGTATTTGAATATCAGGTACTCCTGATTCCAGGGCCAGTGCTCTATCTACTGTGCCACCTAGCTGCCCCCCACATCTACCTTTTTTATGATTGTGACAGAAACATTTTAATCTTAAAGGCTGCTCAAATTGGGTGGAGATCCCCATTCTTTTTCCTTTTTAAAGATTCTATTTATTTTGAGTTTTACAATTTTCCCCCCAATCTTGCTTCTCTCCCTCCACTCCCCACAGAAGGCAATTTGCCAGTCTTTACATTGTTTCCATGGTATACATTGATCCAAATTGAATTTGATGAGAGAGAAATCATATCCTTAAGGAAGAAACATAAAATAAAAGGGATAGCAAGATCAGTCAGTAAGTTATCAGTTTTTTTTTTTCTAAATTAAAGGTAATAGTCCTTGGTCTTTGTTCAAACTTCATAATTCTTTCTCTGGATACAGATGGTATTCTCCATCACAAATAGCCACAAATTGTCCCAGATTGTTGCACTGATGGAATGAGCAAGTCCATCAAGGTTGATCATCACCCCATGTTGCTGTTAGGGTATACAATGCTTTTCTGCACACCCTACCTTTTGCCTCAACATCACCCCCCCTCCCCAGTAGCTTCAATGTCAGCTTCAACCTTTCAGGGAATAACCTGTTTTAACTTTTGTCTATTTTTATTTTCTCTGGGAATCTATGAGGGTTATGCTAATGAGGGTTTGAGGAAGGAAGAGGCTTTTACAGAACTGCATTGCCATGTGAGAATACGGGGAAGTTAGAAGTCCTATTCTCTGGATCTCATTCTATCATTTCCCCCATAATCGGGGCAATTCCCTTCAGCTTCTCTAGATGCTGGGTTTCTCCATCTGTAAAGCAGATGGCCATACATGCCAAACCCCTCAGTCTAAGGTACAATATTATGATCTAATATGAGTGTATTAGTCACATAGACCAGTCCTCTTAATTGTGAGGAAACTGAGGCCTATGATTTGATCAAGTTAAATTAGGAGCAGAAATCAGGTGTCTTGTGTCCTTCCCATTCTGCCCCTCATGAAGTCTTCCTTGTGTATATGAGAGGAGACTGGAGCATGTTGATAATGTATACAGAGGTCTTAGTGAGAATCCCAAGGGACCATGGGACATTGCAGGGACATTAAAGTTAAGTCACTATATTGGCAAGAGATGGACTCTGCTTCTGAGTGCCCTCAAAATGACCGAAAAGAAGTGAGAGCTATGATGCAACCTTTGACTGATTTAATCGGACAAAGGCAAACTCTATTTCTTTAGCAGCAACAAAACTAGGGGAAGAGGTTTAATAGGTGAAGGGATGAAGGCAATTGTGTCATTGCAAGATACTGAGCAGCCAGCAGAGAGCAGAACTGAGCTTTGTTCTACTGTGACTTTGTCAAAAATCAGAATGGTTAAAAAGCGACAAGACCTTTCTTGGGAGCTAGAAAAATACGGGTTTTATTCTTGATTAGTGTCCAATGCAAAAACTAGATACAACTATTCAGCTAGGTCCCCATTAGTGCAAATAATGAATCCTTCCTGAAATGGTCATATTATTTAGATTCACACAGTATATTTACATTGGGAAGGAATCAGTTACCGTATTTTACACAGTTACAACTTTGAATAGTGCTAATTAAAATACATACAACCACTTCAGGGATTTATTATTTGCACTAATAGGAATGACTATTTTAAAACTAGAATGTTCAAAGGGAAGCAGTATGGTGGTGAAGACAGTGAAATGAAGTATATTGAACTTGAGATCTAGCTTCAAACCCCACTTCTGACACTTACTAACTTTAAGGACCCTAGACAAATCATTCCCTCTTTGAGTCCCAATTTGCTCATCTATAAAATGTGGGATAGTAAAAACTATAGTAGCTATCTTCTAGGGTTGTTATCAGGATTAAATGAGATAATGTATGTAAAACAAATCATTCCCTAAGTATTATCATTCTTATTAAAACAGTATTGTGAACATACTAGGTAACTTCATAGATGTTGAATTAAATGAGTAAAACATGATCTCTGCCTTCCAAGAGCAATAAAAATTTGGAGCTTTGTTCTTGTTAGATTTTCCATCTCTCATTTAACTTACTGTAACTCATGGACCAGTAGGGATGATAAGGAACTGATAAAACTAACTATAGTACAAGATTTGTATTGAAGTATAGTATACATAATATGTTTTAAGTATATAAAAAAACTAAAAAAGTTCTCTAGGAGTTCTGAGTAGAACTAGACTAGGCTTTATAGAGGACACAGGTTCCCCCCCCCCCCCCAAGGATTTTCCTGTGTGAGGAAGGGAAAGGACCATTTTAGGTAGAGGGAGCAGAGTCGGGTAAAGAAATAGAAGTGGAAAGATCCTATTTTGGGAAAGGCAGGAATCAGTTGGTCTGGAGGGTAAAGTAAATGCTTTGGTCCAGTGGAAGAAAAAGTTAGAACCTGTCTGTAGATTCAATAAGAAGTGTCAACTTTGTCTGGTTGACAATGTGGAACCCTTGAAGGTTTTTGCTATCAGAGATGTTACTGAGTCTTACTTCCACTTCAGGAAGGGTTAGGTATACTACAGGATCAGAGATTTGACAAAAGACACCCTGGCCCTTTACATGCATACTTTTCCCTTACTATGACTTGGGGACACTTAGGGATATTAAAGCTGCTAGACGTATAATGGTCAGTAGGTGGCATAGTGGATCGAGCATCTGGGCCTGGAATCAAGAAGAACGGGTTCAAATAAGGCCTCAGATATACTTATTTGCTATGTGATCCTGAGCAAGTCCCCTAACTTATATTTGCTCAATTTCCTGGCAGACTGTGTTGGATGGGTTAGAGGAAGAAAGACTCAAGCCAGGGAGTTGAATGATAATACACTCCCTTTTGTGAGCATCCTTGGTATTGTATTTTAAACTTAGTCCTGAGGAATGAAGACAAGGTATAGATTCAAGAAATATTGGATATCAAAACTATAGAATTTAGAGCAGGAATGGGGAACCTTTTTCTGCTAAGGGCCATTTGGATATTTATAACATATTTGATCAAACATTTAATTGATTAACCTCTAAAAAGCTACTAGATTTATTGAATTTTGAGTCTTGCCTACAGTTGTCATGGCAGTGGCCATGGGCCAGATGTTCCCCATTCTTGATTTAGAGAATGAGTAGATGGAGGAGAGTAATTAGAAAGGAATCAGCATAAGGAAAAAAAGATTGAGAGTTTGTTAGCAATAGGGTATCCCCTGAGAAAAATAGACTAAGGAGGGCCATTGCTGGGAACAGAAAGGTGAGAGTTGTTTTTTTATTTGATTATTTTTAAATTATTTTTTTTGTTTAATTTTTATTATTAAAAATAATCTTGCTGTGAGAGTAATCATAAACCCACTTCCCCCCCCCCCAAAAAAAAAGATGAGAAACCTCAAGAATAGTGAGAGAGAGAAAAAAAGCATACTTCAGTCTGTGTTCAGATTCCAATGGCTCTGTCTCTGGGGTGAGTCGCCTTCCCCATCATAGCCACCAAAGAAGTTGCTTCAATATTTTTCCCACAGTTGCTAACACTGTGTATTTCCCTTTACTCTGTTCTTCCCCACTCTCATCTATTCCATTCTCTCTTTCCTTTCATCCTGTCCCTATTCAGAAGTATGTTATATCTGAGCACCCTCTCCCATGATCTTCTACCACCTACTCCCTCCTCTCCTCCCCCCGTTCCCCCTTATCCCATCCCTTTCCTCTCATTTTTCTCTAGGTCAGATAGATTTCTATACCCCATTAAGTGTGTATATTTTTTCTTCTCTTAGACATTTCTGATGAGAATGAAGGCTCACTCATTCCCCCTCAACTTCCCCCATTCCACTCCACTGAAAAAGCTTTTTCTTGACTCATGTGAAATAGCTTAGCCCCTTCTTCCTCTCCTTTATCTTCCTTCCACTACTTTTCTTTATCACCCATTGACTCCATCTTTTTACTATATTATACCATTATATTCAGCTCCTTCCTGTGCCTTGTCTATATATGTTCCTTCTAACTGCTCTTGTAAATGAGAAAGTTCATATGAGCAATCAGTATCTTCTTCCATGCAAGAATACATGTGGTTCAACATCATTAAGTTCCTCATAGTTAATCCTTCTTGTCCACCCCTTCTGTGGTTCATCAGAGTCCTGTACTTGGTGATCAAATTCTGTTCAGCTCTGGTTGTTTCAATAGGAAAACTTGAAAGTCCCCTATTTCATTGAAAGTCTATCTTTTTCCTGAAAGCGGATGTACAGTTTTGCTGATTAGTTGATTCTTGTTTGTAAACCAAGATCTTTTGCCTTTTTGAATATCATATTCCAAGTCCTATGAGCCCTTAATGCAGATGTGGCTAGATCCTGTATAAGCCTGATTATAGAGCCACAGTAGTTGAATTGCTTGTTTCTGGCAGCTTTTAATATTTTCTCTTTGGCTTGGGAGTTTTGGAATTTGGCTATAATATTCCTGGAAGTTTTTCTTTTGGGATCTGTTTCAGGGTTATAACATATTTGTTATATCTATATATCAATATCTATTTTATCTTCTGCTTCTAGGATCTCAGGGCAATTTTGCTGTATTATTTTCTTGAAAAATGAAGTCTAGGCTCTTTTCCTGACTTTCAGATAGCCCAATAATTTTTAAATTATCTCTTCTGGATCTGTTTTCAAGTTATTTTCAGTTATTTTCCCAATGAGATATTTCACATTTTCTTCTAATTTTTTTTGGTATAGTTTTATACCAAAGTCATCAGGTTCCTTTAGTTCCATTCTGCATTTGAAGGAGTTATTTTCTTTAGCAAGCTTTTTTATTTCCTTTTCCAACTGACCAATTCTACTTTTTAAAGCATTCTTCTCATT
Organism: Macrotis lagotis; assembly: GCF_037893015.1. Taxonomy (NCBI): domain Eukaryota; kingdom Metazoa; phylum Chordata; class Mammalia; order Peramelemorphia; family Peramelidae; genus Macrotis; species Macrotis lagotis. Next base: position 111,657,157 of record NC_133661.1, read on the forward strand.
TGCCTTTTGTGTTGCTTTTTCCATTTGGTCTAAACTGATTTTTAATGTTATTTTCTTCAGTATTTTTTATGTATTTCTTTGCTGACTTGGTTTTTATGATTTATCTACATCATTCTCATTTCTCCTCCCAATTTTTCCTCTACCTCCCTTAATTGCTTTTCAAAGTCTTTTTTGAGTTCATCCATAGCCTGAGACCATTTTCTATTTCTCTCAGAGGTTTTGGATGTAGAAGCTTCGATTTCATTGTCATCTGAGTATGTATTTTGATCCTCCATGGGACCAAGGTAATTTTCTATGGTCATATTATTCTTTTTCTGTTGTTTGTTCATTTCCTCAGCCTGACTGATTTACTGCACTTCCAAGGCTTTGGGGCTTTTTTGGGATGACCCATAGGGACCTTAATTCCTCCAAGGTCTTATGAGAGGCTCTGACTTCTCTCTTGCCTGTGTTCAGGCCATCCCCTCTTCCCTGGATCTGTGTGGATGGTCTCTGCTAGGCTTTGGTGGTATTGTGGGGACCCAGACTGTAATCTGGATCTGAGTGTAGGTGAACAGCTGAGTCCTGCCCCAGAGAAAGCAGAGAGAGACCTCTGCAGTGCTCCCCAGCCCCCTTACCATCTATGGGCTGAAAGCTCTGGATGTTCTGGGTGGCTCTGCCAATTCCTGCTGCAGGTTCTCACCAAAGGGCTGCTTTGAGGCCAGAGCTCTGCTCTGTATTCACTCTGGTGTGACAGAGTTCTCTCACTGCCCCATCCACTTGTCCCTGGTGTTCCCTGGACCAAGAAGTCTGGAAACCACCCCCTCTGCCACAGACCCAGGTGCCTGGCCTGGCTGTGCTGCTCTGCAGCTGAGCTGTTGCTGCACTGCAGCTTTTTCCAACCCCCAGTCCCAGTGGAACAGACCTTTCCTGAAGAACTTCTAAGTTGTCTTGGACTGGGAAATTGCATCGGTCAGTCTTTCTGTGGGTTCTGCCCCTCTAAATTTTGGCTAGAGTCATAATTTGAAAGCTTTTGGAGTTTTTTGGGGGGGGAATGAGTTTCCAGGAATTTCTGCCTTCATGCTGCCATCTTGGCTCTGCCCCAAGATGACAGTTTCATGCTTTCACATGAAAGATTTATTTTCACCCATTCTGAATTTTAGGAGATGAGGGAACTTAGTAGGGGGGAGAAACTGAAACTTTTTTTTTTAAAAAAAAAGGAGGGCCAGGTACTGTGAAAGGACAGGAATAGAGATTGGGAAGCAAATATATGAAAAGAGAGGCTGAGAACACAGAGGATAAGCAGGAAGTACTATCTGTTGTCTTGTCATTAAGATGAAACAGCTAAATTATAACAACACAATCTATAGAACTTTAAAGTTTACATAGAGCTTTTCTCAATACCACTTAGAATGCAGTAGCAGTGGAGGCTTCTGGCAGAGGGTAGCTCAAACGGATGAGGAAATCAAGACATTCTAGAAGATTACTTGCCTAAGATCACAAGGCTAATAAACACCTGAGTTGGGATTCAGACTCAGGAATTCTATTTCAAATGTCCATCACTTTGAAACTATGTAAAGTGGCCAAGACTTAAACTTTCAGATTTTTTTTTTTTTTTGCAAATCATTATGGAGGGGTGGGGGTAGGTTTTTTTTTTTCTGCTTCATTTTAGAAATGGGAACTGAGGTCCAGAGAGGTGGGAGTCATCTTACAAGCAAAGACAGAGGATTTGAACTCAAAGCTTCTGACTCTAGACCTTCCCATGAAAAGAGTGCAATATTTTTTACTTATCCTTAGCAATTAAAAGGTTCTTAAGAAGGCAAAACATTAGACTAACACTTCTTTATTGAGGAGAATGTGGGTAAGGAAGGGATGTAACAAATATGGGGGGTGTTTGAATCCCAAAAATGTAGCAGAGAACAGCTTATGGATTACAAGATTCTAATTAGAATGTTGGGGAGATGGACCTTTTTCCATCCTGTTTTTCATGAAATTCCCATTGGATTAATTGAAAACAGGAAAGATCTGAAGATTACTGGTGAAAGGAGGGAACTGTCCAGGAGAGTTGAGGCTTAGAAGTAGAAGGTTTCCATGGATTCTGTCTCTTGGATCATTCCTGCTTTTCTTCTCTTGAAATTTAGGCCATTTGCCGACTTTCAGACCTATGACAGATCTCTCATTTCTCCATGATTCCCCATGCCACTGGTAGCTTATGCTGTGTTACACTTTCCTTTATTTTTCCTAACCTGAAAATTGTCTGAAAATTGTGCTCATTTAATTTAAGGAATTGTGCCTTCTCTCTGTTGTTTCCTTTCTTTTATTCTTCATTCCACCAATGTAGCATCTAATGACACACTGTGTCCTTAGAAATTTTGTCAATCTTGCCAGCCTTAGTGTATCCTAGACTTTAGTGCTTCTTACACAAAATCATGCCATCATTTTATATGTGTCCTTCATTTTGTGCCTTCATGTTCATCAGCATACAAATTTTTAAGACCTAAGCTTGGTGGAGAACTCCTTATGCAGTCAGGTCAGTTGCTTTAATTGACTATCTCTTTTTTTTTATTTTAAGATAGTTCACAGCTTTATCATCAGAATTTCTTTATAGATGGCCTCTCATTCTTTTTACTGTTTTGGTCATAGGATCAAATATGCCATTTCAAAATCTTCTTTCCCAACATGTAGGATATTCATCTGGGCCTGTACAGCATTCCATTCTTTGGCTATGACATTCAATAAGAGCTATTTGAGAATTATTTGTGGAAACTTCATGAAAAAAGTGGGACATGAGCTTGGGCATTGATTGGCATGTAAGAGGAAGGGAAAGCATTCCAAAGTTTAACTTAAATCAATTCTGCTTTTAGTTATTTAGGGAGTCAATAGACCAATTGTGCAATCTGGAGTGACATCACTTCATCCTGAGAAAATGATCCCCCTCTCTTCTCCTGTTCCATCCCCATTCCCCAAGCTATTTAAGAGAATGTGTCTTGGCTGGTTGGGGTGAAGGAGATAAGTTTTCCAGGCCATGAAATTTTTAACAAATATCTGCCTTGCCCAAATCATCTAGCTATTGTTATTGTTGCATGACCTTCATTCTCGGAGAAGATCATGGCATCAGCAAGGTGATAATATGACTTGCAAATAAATTGGGTTTAATTGAGGAGAGACTGTGCAAAATCACCAGCCTCACTTTCTCCTCTGGAGCCATCTGACCATCTAGCCAAATTGGCTAGATATGAATCAGGACCACTGGAGATGGTCCTGGATGCAGTGGGAACCCTTGACCTTTTAAAGTTAAAGTCTTTAACAGGTCTCAGTTTGATTGAGGCAACATACCCATTCAGATCTTCCAGGAACTACATTCAGAGAGATGGAGTGGGCTTAATGTAAGGTGTGAGAGGTACCTTGAAAGATCATACTGCCAAGTAGTGATCTTTTAGGAAACGGTCATTGAATAGAACAGTGTGGAGTATAATATAGTTCTTTCTAGAATCTCTGATCATTCTGTGAGGTCAGGAAGCTGTGACTTCCCCTTCCTACCATGAGACCCAAAGTCCTCTCAGGGCTGAGAGGTAGTGATAGAAGAGATTCCTAGTGGACTCATTGAAGGAAAAGACAGTGATTTTAAACCATAGACTTCTCTTAACTGTCACTCTGGCAAACCTATCCGTTCTCTGCTTGTATGTCTGCCTGGACTGACCCACAAATACTTTGCATATTACTAAGGTGAGGATGGATAGATCAAGATTTGTGAGCAGCAAAGAGTCACTTTGTATTTAAAATGACTAGTATGTCTTAAATGAGAATAATCTCTTACTTAGTTATTTTACTTGTGAAGAGGGACCCTTTACAAAACTTCAGGTAGGGATATAGGATGTAATGAATCACAGAATCATAGAATTGGAAAAGATTTCAGACATCATCTAGTTTTCATTATACAGAGAAGGGAACTGAAACTTGTGATTTGCCTGAGGTGACATGAAGTTGATGACTAAGCCAGAATTTGATTCTAGTTCTCCTAAGACTACTAGTCTATCACTCTACTACTGATCTTTTATCTTGCAAGTCTTCTTTGGCTGATGTACTTAAGGGACTTTTGATGCAGAGTAGGGAGATTCCTCCTTTCCCCCTCCCTTCCTTCCAATAGATCTCTCTTCTAATTTATATTAGACCTTAAAAAGAGGGACTGATATCCCATATGGGACAGCCTGGAGTCTAAGGCTCAGGACCTTTCAATAGCCTTAATGGAGCACAGGCTGCTGCAGGCAGCAGATGCCAACTTCCTAGAAGGGACAGGCACTCAGCCATTCTCTGAGCCAACAGGCTCCTTTGTCCCTGCTCTCAAGGCCCCACTAGCTTGGAGCGTGTCAGCAAGCTGCTCTTTTGTGGCCTGGCCTCATTCAGTGGTCCTGCTTTGTGTGGACTGCTGAGGGGAAATGTCCTGTTTGGCCTTTCTTGTTAGTTGGAATTAAGCCAGCTCACAGTTCCCTGGGGAGCCCATCAGTGGCTGGTGGTGTAACTTCTCCATGAACATGAAACAACAGCAACAGTCATGGCCTCCTCATTGTCCCTTTCCCATCAAAGACCCTCCATTTCAGCCCAGCCCAGCTTCTTGCTGCTCAGATTTGGCATATTCTCCCCTGGTGCCTCCACACTCTTTCCTACTTCTCCAGCCTTTCCTCTCACAGTTACCAACCTGAAACCTCCTGTAGCCAGACTGGTCTCTTCATATATCCAAATTATTTTCTCTGCCTGACTGTTGCTCCCATTATTCTTCCCTTCCAAAGAAGCCATCTCCCTCTCAGGTCTTCAAGACCCTTTTCCTCCATGACTTCTCTTTTGGCTTGGATGATATGCTTGCTCAGAAGAGAAATATTTGAAGGGATCTGGCAGAGGTCACTGAGTTTCTTCATTTGTTTCTAATGAGCTATTTCTGACAAAGCAACTTATGTACTTGATATTCATGGAAGAACAAAATAGCCTGTAATACAATTATTATAATTCTTAATGGGATATATTCCTGTGAGGGATAAGCCCTGGTGGACTAATCCAGTGGGAAGAGTCAAACATCCATATCATCCTTATCCATCATTCCAAATACTAATTCACTGAAAGATTATAGGTTTACAACTAACTGGAAGGAAACTTAGAGGCAACCCATATTCAATCTCACTTCCTACTTCATTTTACAGATGAGGAATGAGACCTAGAAAAGTAGTGACTTGCCCTAGGTCACACAGGTAATATTAGGATCAGGTTCAAATCCAAACCTGATTCCAAATCTAGCCTTTTCTTCACTGTACCACGATGCCTGTTTCCTCAGAACAGACTGTCCTCCCTCCAAAGCCATGACCCTCTCAGTCCTATATATTTTACTTCTGCCATTCTTCTTCTTTTCCTTTTACTTACCCATACTTCAAGGTACCTCCATATGTCATGTTTTCTAGGAAGCCTTGTTTGCCTATGCTTACACCAAACAATTCCTTCCATTTTCCAAATTCCTGTAGCATAATTGTACAATCCTTAATTTACCTTATGCCTTTATTATTCCCTTATTACACCATATATACAAGGATTACCTTTCCTACTAGACTACACTCTCTGAGCACATCAACTCCTTTTCTAACCTTCCCTGTCTTGTATACTGGCCCAGAATTGGGCATTGAAAAGGGCACAGTGGCATACATGTTGAATGAATGAACCAAGTTGTTATGCAGGCACATTAAGCACTCAACCAAGACTGATAATAATTTAACTCTGTTTCCCACACATGCTCTGATATATGTCTTATCTGTATTCTTACCACAACATTCATGGATCCTATCAATAAAGTCACACACATACAACCCCCACGGCCCTCCATCTAGAATCTTGGTATGGCTTTGTTATGAAGGAGAAAATAATGGGCAGGTTCTTGTGTTTAAAAAAATATGTTTTAATCTATTTCTTTTCAGATCAATATCACCTACATTTACTTACATATCCTTCCCCTTTCCTGTACTCCCTTGTCCTTCCCTCTAGCAATCCCATATATAAAGAACTGAAAAGAAAATTAAGGGAAGAGGAAACAGTTGAGCAAAGTAAATTAACATATTGAAAAAATTGTATATATTTTTTGTTTGTTTTTTGTTTTTTTAGCAAGGCAAATGGGGTTAAGTGACTTGCCCAAGGCCACACAGCTAGGTAATTATTAAGTGTCTGAGGCTGAATTTGAACTCAGATACTTCTGACTCCACTGCACCACCTAGCCACACCCCAAAATTGCATATATTTTTATACCATGCTTTGTTTTACGCCCATAGTTTCCTGCTTTTGCAAAAGGCAGGGGCTGAGATTATTGGGGTGGGGGGGGGGAGTTGGGGAATTTCCTTCTTAAATCTCTTCTTTGGAGTCAATCTTTGTCATTATAATTTTGCAGCATTCATTTTAATTGTTTTGTTGTTTTAATTTCTGTTGTCATTGTGTATATTGTGTTCCTTTTATCTGCTTTTTCTATCAGTTTATATGTCTTCCTATATTTCTCATTTTTCATATTCATTTTTCACTTTTGGAACAACAGTATTTCATTGCATCCATATTTGGTTTATTCCCTAGGCAATAGGTATCTACTTTGTTTCCAATTCCTTGCTACTAAAAAAAAATGTGATTGTATAGTTCTAGGTGAAACTGGGGCTAAGTAAATAGATAGAGAGAGACTAGGTTGTGATTTATCAAGGGGTAGCTAATTGGCCATTCAGTACCTGAGGAACTGGACAGATCTATTTCTTCTCTCACCAAAGAGTTCTAGAATCAGAGTTAAAATGTTTATTCTCAAGAGGATCAGTAATCAACCTAGAACTTTTCTTTTTTTTAAGTTGGTATTATAACATTTATTAAAATAATGCTCTAGGTTGATAGAAATAGCAAAGAACCAAAGAATTAAAATGTAAGCTATATAAAATCTCAACTAAAACCTGAATGTGTCTAATGTATTCACTCAGTAGCTAAATAAAAACCCAAGAAAGACAACACTCTCAATATAATAAAATACTGCAAAACAATTGGCAATTTTCAGTAATCAAAATCATGGATTTTGTATTTTGTATCCTTTTCTAAATCAACCTAGTACTTTTCATAGAGGAGGAATCTGGTTCCCCAAAAAGGGAAGTGGTTGCTTAGGGTCCTACAGTTTACTCTTAAGGAGTTTACAGTCTAGTTTGAGAAGTTATGGCTAACACATGTAAAACAATATAATGTGAATGATTATGGATCAAAGTACATAGTAGTAGAGTTTGACCTTCACTTTTGGAGGTGGAAGGCTGTTTTGACCATAGCATATTGGCATTGCTACCTGAAGGAGGCAGGACCTGAACTGGATTTTTTTTGTTTTTTAGGTTTTTGCAAGGCAAACAGGGTTAAGTGACTTGCCCAAGGCCACACAGCTAGGTAATTATTAAGTGTCTGAGACCGGATTTGAACCCAGGTACTCCTGACTCCAGGGCGGGTGCTTTATCCACTACGCCACCTAGCCGCCCCTCCTGAACTGGATTTTAAAGGATAAGATTTGAAATTTTTTATTGTGATTTTAACAAAGAAAAAGAAAGAAAATTAGGATTTTAATATACATACATACATAATACCTCAGTGGTACAGTTTGTGATACTGAGTCTAGTGTTAAGAAGACCTGAGTTCAAACTCTGATAAATTGTGTGACCTTGGGTAAGTCAGTTTTCTTAACTGTAAATTGTAGATAATAATAGCACCTCTACCTTGTTGTGAATCAAATGAGATTAATATTTATGACTCATTTATCAGTGCCTGGTATATAGATAAATGCTAACTGTTATCACCACCACCATCATCATTATAGTAGAAGAAGGAGAAGGAAAGAGGATTGTGCATGAAAATGTAAATCTATTATGTGTTGCTTGCTTTTCTTTTAAAAAAAAATTAAATATATTCAGCATGTAACTTTCAAGGCTGTCCTGCTTGTGTTTCTAGTCTTCTTCTTGTTCATTTTTTAAAAATGCTTCTCTCAGGGTGGCTAGGTGGCACAGTGGATAGAGCACCCGCCCTGGAGTCCCAGGAGTCAGGAGTACCTGGGTTCAAATCCGGCCTCAGACACTTAATAATTACCTAGCTGTGTGGCCTTGGGCAAGCCACTTAACCCCATTTTGTAAAAAAAAAAAAAATGGCTGCTCTCTCTCTCTCTCTCTCTCTCTCTCTCTCTCTCTCTCTCTCTCCTACCCACATTCCAAATTGAGATCAAAAAGAAAGAAAAACAAAATAATGGATGAGATTTGAATGGGTAGAGAGGAGGTAGAAGTGAATTCCAGGATTTGGGGGTGGGGGCATTGTGAGCAAAAACTGGGAAGTGTATTTGCCTTCATGGGACCTGGGAGAATTGAAGACAACTTCTCAATCTAACATGAGCCTCACATAGTTGAACTGCTGATAGTTTTCCCTTTTCCCACCCCACTCCCAGTTTGCTCTGCTGGTAGGATAGGTAATTGGGAGAAGCTGGGTGGTCTCTCTCCCTTCTGGAAGGTGGGGTAGAGGTGTGGCCTTTCCCTGGGAGACCAGGTCAGGAACACCATCTTCACTTGTCCCTCTTGGAACAACTCCATGGGAAATGATTCGTTTGGCAGGAGAAGTAGAGGAACCTTGTGTGAACACCCTCCAACAGCCACTTGTGAACTCGAGCTGACTGAGAAAGAAGGAGCTCAGGCTTCTCAGATTGGTAAAGGATGCACACTCCCTCCCTAATCTCGTGTGTGTGTGTGTGTGTGTGTGTGTGTGTGTGTGTGTGTGTGTGTGTGTGTGTGTAATACACCTCAATCCCTGCATGGCCTTAGAGTTCTAAGACCCATTTGGGAGTCTTCAGGATGGGTAAGGGGGATATAGACACATCTCTATTCTCATGCCACAAAGAGGGAAAAGCAGAACCAGATGGAAACGTGATTCTTAGTCATGGTGTTTATTCTGCAACTTTCCAAGGAAAGAAACAAAGGAGGGAGAAAAGAATGTTTCATTACCAAGGCACAGAATTCTAAGCACAGAATCCTAGTTTGAATTACTCTCCATCCTTCCCCCAGATTCCCTTAAACTGGGTATATGAGGCTTGATCCTTATCTCCTCCTCCTCCTCTCCTACACAGATTAGACCCCACCAACCCACAATACATTGCTGTCCCCAAGTCTTGGGTCCCTTCCTCATCTATTCCAATCCCAATTTAAGGTCCACCCTCTCCTAGAAGCCTTCCCTGAAAGATCAAGGTACAAAGATACATCCTCTGTAAACCTAGAGTATTTAGAATTTGCATTCCTTTTTTAGGCACTTAACTCACATTGTTCCTGTTGTCTTTACTTGTAGGATTCTTGACTGCCCCAGTAGATTGTAAGCTTCTATTGATTCCCTATGGAAATAGACCCCAAAGTAGGTATTTTAAAAACCCTCAATTAGGAGCCAGAACCTTTTCTATTTCTACCCTTTACTTAGCTGAGTGACCCAAAGTAAGTCACCACTCTCCAGACCTCTTTCCTTTTTTTTTTTTTAAAAACCTCACAAGGAGTATAATAAGAGATTGAAACAAAGGAAGTCCTTGGGAATTCAAGGGCCAGGCTAGGATTTGTATATCATGGGCAGTTTGGTGTTTGAGACCCTCCTGGGACTAGAGCCAAATCTCCAAATTTCCCTCCCAAAGAATGTAGTTCCATTTTGCCTGGGGCAAGGAATTCTGGCCTCCCCAGCCTTCTCTACAGGCTTACAATAGGAGCCTTTCTCAGGGCTCTGGAAAACATGGTTCTCATGGAGAAAGGACAGATTCATGTTCTTGGCAAGGACCCACAATACAACAATTTAGATCAGGAGATGAATAGAAGCACAGGGAAAGAAGGCAAAAGGCATTTGTCTTGTTTGGAGGGGAGGGTGAGGGATATGCTGAGCTCATCTTGCTCCTTAGATGATTGTGTGTAATGGGGTTACATGACTAGAGTGTCATCTTTGTGGGAGGGTATAATGGGAGAAGAAAACACCATCTTTCCTGGAATTTGATAAACCTGATTTTAGGGTTCCTAGTCTGGACCCTTTCTAGCTTCTGGTTAGATTACTTGAAAGCTTCCATAACCAGACTTCCTCCCTCCCCATTATATTTTAATTCATCTCATCCAGTTTCATTACAACACAAAGAAATTTAGCCTAGCATTCAAAACCCTATAAAATCTGATCATGCATAGTCTATCCAATCTTAGGCTCATGGGATTATTGATTTTAAAAGTGAAAGAAACTTTTGTTGTGATCTAATTGACCCTCTTCCCTCCTTCCAGATTCCCCAAGTATCAATTACTGTTTGCATCATTCTTTGGCTTTGCTTTTTACAAAGCCTTGTCTTTATCTTTTCGTGTGTCTCAGTCTTGTCTTTCCAACCAGGCCATGAACTCCTTGAGGGCAGGGACTATAATTTATATGACAGCACCAAACCCAAGTTTCAACATGTAGTCATTGCTCATTTAATACTTATTGATTGATTATTGCTAGTAGTTGAACTAACTCGTTATGGTTGTTACCGATCATATTCCATTTCTCCTCTGACTGGGTTGCCCCATGTTCTTGTCTTCCTTATCTCTTGCTCCAGTATACGACCCCATTGCAGTCAGGGTAGGAACAGTGACAGCCTCCATCAAAGGTCTCAGAGTAGTTGAGAGATTGCCCAAGATAGCCCAGCATGTCAAAGATTCACTCCTGGTTCCTGGGCTCAGCTTTTGTCTTTGTGCCTCTGATCATCTATCATTGTGAGCTCAGTCCACAGTTATCCAATGTCAGCCGGCAGACGGCAAGGACGAGGCATACTGGAACTGGCAGCCTGTGTCTCTGCATCTGCCAGTTCACTTAAGTAGGCGGTAGGAAGTGATTCAGAAATCAGACCACCCCCACTCTCCCCAAACACTCATCAGAATAAGAATGGTGATCTAGAGTGGCCCTTTAGACAGAAGCAGGCCTGGGCAGACAATCAAACCTGATATGCATATATTATTCACCCTTGGTCTTTCCTTGCTCCTCTTGGACTCAGCTGTCTTATTATAGGAACAGACACCATATGGAGGAAAGGGTCAGGCATGATGAGTAGGTATTCAAGCTTTCTTTAGAAAAAGTGTTATTTTTCCTATGAAATTGCTACCTACTAGTACTGACAGATTTCAGTTTATATCAGTTATTTTATGACCACGAAATCTCCAAGATCAAAGATTAACCCCTTGGACCACTCCAAATCTCGCCCATTCAAAACATTTCCCAATGGCAGTTAGGTGGTCTATTAGAAAACGATTTGGAGTCAGAGAGATTGAATTCAAACACCCAAGTAGTCAGTTACTTACCTGGGTGACTCTGAACAAGTCATTTAACCTCTATCTGCTCCATCTTCAGCATCTCTAAAACATGAATAATAATAGCACCTACTTTCCAGGGGTGTTATGAAGAGATTCATATTTATAATACTTAATAATTTAATATTTAAAATTGATATACAATTAAGATGTAATGTAATATAATATTTATTAATATTTAAATATTATAATCAGCTTAATTAATATTTAAATATATGCTTTACAAGATCTATATATGATTATTATTGCTATTATAGTACCATTAACATACTTAATAAGAAAAATGGGAAGGTCTCTGCCCTTGGCTCAGTTACATCATCTCTCTGGGCCTCAGTTTATCTTTTTGTTAATTGAAGATACTTTGTCCACCCCTCACCCAAGGTCATCCAGCTAAAAAGTGGTAGAACTGTATTGGAACCTGTATCTTTGACCTCTTAGCCCAGGGCTCTGTTGTGGGAGGCTGTGAATCTAGAATGCCATTTTGCTCAGTCTGCTCTTCTGGTTGCAGTCTTGTTGACCATGTTTGCCTCCTTCAGTTATCCTGAACCCTTCACTCACCCCTCTGTCCAATTAGTTGCTATGTCTTGTTGACAATACCCTTAACTAGAACATCTCTCACATCTGACCCCTTTTCTCTACTCCTAATGTAGACCATTAGGATGTTCTACAACCATCCTAATCTAGACTTTCAGTACCTGGATTATTGTAATAGTTTCCTGCTTAGTCTCCCTGTATCCAATCCTTTCTCTCATTCTCCATCCTCCTCTACAAAGCTGCAAAATATACTATTTTTTAAAACAACAGGGTGACCACATCACACCCATTCTCAAGGAGCTGCAATACCTCTACAACTTCTCTGTTGCATTTAAAATTCCTTCATAATATGGATCCAATCTTTATCTCCAGGACACATTGTTTCCCTATCATATAGGAGATGCCTTTCCACAGTCCATTCCCAGAATGCCCCCCATCTCTATCTCTTGTAACTTTGTACTCCTTCAGGGTTCAGTTCACTTCTTAGTTCATACAACAGGTCTTTTCTAATTCTTCCAAACTCACTGCCCCCATTACTTTGTCCTTGCTTTATATTTTATATTTGTATGTATCTTTTTACTTGTTGCTTCTCCAAATAGAAAATAAGCTTCTTATATTTAGGAACAGTTTCATTTTTGTCTCTGTATCCTAGGGGCTTGACACATTAATACACTAAAAATTATTGCTTGTGAATCTGTCCTTTAGAATCTTTAGCCTCCAGCAAAAATTAGGAAGGGGTAGATGGCTAGAGGGTCTACCTCAAGGACTGGATTATAGGTAAACTGAGTCATTTAAAACTGAAGTGACTTAGATTGGATTGAGGAAAGGAAGGAGTTGGTTTTCCTTCTTGGATCTCAATTACCTAGTGTGTAAAATACTGGAATTGGTCTAGAGCAAGTGTTCTTAACCTAAAGTCTGTGAGTTTGTTTTATAACAATAATAAGCATTTATATAGAGCTTCAAGGTTTGCAAAATATTTTACAAATATTATTATTTTATCCACACAACAATCCTGGGAAATGAGTATTATTATTATCCTTTTAGAGATAAGGAAACTGTGGCAAACAGAGATTGAATGACTTGCCCAGAGTCACAGAGTCTGTGACTGCATTGAACTCAGGTTCAGCATAATATTTATTGTGAAATCTTGCTTCATCTAAAAATAGCTATAGCAAAAGTATTTTAAAATATTTGATAATTTTATTTCAATATAATTGATTACTTTTGTAATAATATGTATTTTATGCTTTTAAAAATATGATTCTGGGTCAGATAGATGGTACAGGAGATAGAGCACTGGTCCTGGAGTCAGGAAGACCTGACCTCCAGTTCAAATGTGTCCTAGGACACTTACTAGCTATGTAACCCTAGGCAAGTCCCCTACCCCTAATTTCTTCCTGGAAAAAAAAATTATGATTCTGAGAAGAGGCCCACATAGCTTTAACAGACTGTCAGAAAGGTTCCATGACACATAAAAAAAAGGGTTAAGAATCTCTGGACTAAATGATCTTTACAGACTCTCTCAGCTGCTAGCTCTAACACCCGCTGATTCTGGAGACTATTAGCTACTTAAAGTGGGTGCTGAGGAAGACTGTGCCTTTGGAGAAAAAAAAATGAGTGAGGAACCAAGCAGGGGAGAGTTATCTTCATGCAGAGTAGTGCTAGAGGGAATAAGAAGGAGAAGAAACATCCCCTCACCTCCAGTCAGTCTAGGGGCAGGCCAGGTAATTCTCAGTCTGTCCTCTGAAGGAGAAGTCCCCTCCTATCAGTAGGTACAGAAGGCATAGACCACTCACTGCCCACCTCCCTAGCTGACCTATTGGCAATCCTAAGGAGAATCATTGAGCTCTTGATCCTCTCCTTGCAATAATATTGGCACTGGAGAGAATGTGATTCAGCAGTTGAGTAGGAAGCAGACAAGAGATGGTGCCATATACATCTTGGGGACTATATCAAGACTGACTTTGGGCCAAGCCTTAGAGTGTGGGTGGGAAGATTGAAAAAAGCCAGGATGGGGAGGGGAGTTGTTAAGATTTTTTGAATTGCCTTGGACCCAGAACCAGGGAAACAGTCCCACTAACCCTGGGCCCCTCCCTGGTGGAGTATTACACTATTGTCAATGGGAACTGGGCGTGGATGAGAAGGAGGAGGAAGTTGGCTGGGACTTGCATTCTTCTGGAGAGATTTGGTATTTTTCAGCTCAGTGAATCCCAGCCATTGGATAAGGATACCTGTGCTATTTTTGAGCATGTTCAATGTCTAAAAATATAAAACAAATTTGCTAAAAGATGCCCAAACGGAAGCCCCCGAGGTTTCCTATTAGGGGCATCATCACTGGCCTGGGCTGAAAGCCAACTACCGTGGGAAGGATTCCAAATTGCCCACCATTAGCCACTACTTAATCTCAAGTCACCATCTCATCCAGGAAGCTTCCCCTGATAAAATCCACCTATTTGTCAACTGGCCAACACCAGCCCTAGCAACCAACCACCCCACTACCACCACCCTGAAATGCTTATGATTTACTATTTCTAAAAGGGGATGAAAAGAGAGATAAAGAAATGGAGATAATATAAAAATGAAAGATCAATAAAAATGTTTTCAGAAATTGTAAAATTTTGTTTAAAAATTCATATAATGCTTTACATAGACACCTTGTATTTATTATTTTATTTAACTGTCACAATCCTGTGAGTTAGGTGATCTTCTTTTATTATCCCTGGTTTCCAAATGAGGAAACTGGGACTTGGGTTCAGTGACTTGTCTAGAATCTAAGAATTTTGAATCTAGGTCTTTTCTGATTCCAATTCCTATGCACTTTCTACTTTATCATAATGCATCTCAGTTGTACCACATGTTTATATAAGCACACTAGATTTAGAGCTAGAAGAGAACTTAAAGGTCTTCTAGCCTGTTGTTTTCCAGATGAAAAAACTGAGGCCAGAGTTAAATGACTTGTCTAGGGTCTCACAAGTGGAAGTAGCAGCCATATAACTTGACCCAAAGTACTCCATATCCTCTGCTCTATAGATGGCTGACAACTCTTGAGGGGCTCAGATGGCATGTTTTTTTCTTATCATGATTCCCAAATCCTTAGTCTGACTTTAGCTATCTGTTGACTGTTATTCCCATGTGCTATACATATGGAAGCAAAAACATTGCATTTTTAGTCAGAAAGTCTTAAATTTAATCCCAACTCTACTAATTTCAGCCTAAGGGTCAAGCCCCTTAATTAACTCTCCTAATGGAGTTAATACCAAGAGGACCCTTGACATCCTTAACCTCTTGTTCTTCAGTGCCTCCATTAGAATGTGCTCCAGAATTAGGAGAAGGGGAGGGCAGTATAGAGTTCCATGTGATACATGTGACTAGGTTCTAGCATTCTCTACCTGCATATTGGTCCCAACTGCTGTTTGTCCAGACCAGTCAGAATCAGAATTGTGACATTTCTTCTCCATACCTCCATACAATGCTTCCCCTGCTCAAGCAACCTCTACCTCTCTCTCCCAGGGTTCCATTGTCCAGGGGTAATATAGGATAACAGAAAAAATAGTGAAGAGAAGACCTAGATTTATGTCCTAATTTATTTGCCATGTAGCATTAGAACAATCCTCCTAAATTCTCTGACCTTCAGTTTCCTGTAGAATGAGAATAAAAATGCATACCTAGACCACCTCATAAGTTTGTGGTAAAGATCAAATGAGATAAGGAATATAAAAAACACTCAAAATGCTAGAGAATATTGCTATTTTTCCTTCTGTTTAGGCCCTTCCAAATTCACCTGAGAAAACTAATTTATACTAAGATATAAGTGCCTTAGTATAAGATACTGTGAGACATTTTCTAGTCATGTTACTATTCTAAAGGGGATTCATGGTCAGTACAAAACTTCTAAGTCTAAAGAATGTATCTTTGATGTTAGGATTTTAGACATGATAGCTGATGAGGGTGAAAAAATATTTGGGGTTTGAAACCTTGCTCAATATATCTCATATTAAGAGCTGCCCTTCCATCCAATACCAAGGGGCCAATCACCAATGATGGAGTCCTAAGGGGACCTCCTCTAGAAACTCTCAGGGATAATGTCTGAGGGGCTTTGTCTTCTAGAGCGATAGTCATGGTATTTTCTTTCTCCTGAGTGAGTAGTTTCAGGATAGTAAAGATCACTTGGAATTCAGGAGATTTGGACTTTTTTTTTCCCTCAGTGGCACAGGGGCCACTTAATGGAATTGAACAGCAACTTAGTTCTAAAACTAGGATTGGTTGCCTGGGTAGTGAACTACACTACATCATGCATGATCTGTCCAGAACAGATTCTCACATTGATTAGTAGTTTGGAAGAGAAGGCATATTTGACTCTCCTTCAAACTCTAAAGTGTTTAAAATTCTGGGAATTAAACATTTAGAGTCAGATGAAGTTATTTCTGCAAACCAAGGGAAAAGGGAAACACCAGTCAACTAATCATTCAGAAAACTTCAAAAGACTTTAGTAGTATAAATAGAAGGAATGAAATAATACCTACTCTAAAGGAGATGGCATTCTTTTGGGAAGGCATAGAGAGAGAGAGAGAGAGAGAGAGAGAGAGAGAGAGACAGACAGACAGACAGACAGACAGACATATATATGTATGCATATGTGTGTGTTTAAAGAATAAATTGGAGAAGGAAATGAAACAATTCCAGTATCTTTGCAAAGAAAACCCCCAAAATTGAAGTCATGGAGTTGGACATGACTGAAACAACTCAAGAATAAAAACAACATATAATAAATACAAGGTAGATGGGGCAAGACCTGGGACTAGCAGATGTGGGGATTAAGAAAGGCTTCCTGTTTAAATCATATGTTGTATTTAACCTTTTTAGAGGTCATGACTCTTTTGGCAGTCTGGTGAAGCCAATGGGACCTTTCTTAGAATAATATTTTTAAATGCACAAATTAAAATTCATAGGATTACAAAAGGAAACTTAAGGTTAATGAAAATAATAAAGATGAAAATTATTTCCCACCTAAATTCACAGACTCCTGACTCTCTCCATGGATCCCTTAGTTCATAATTTCCATTGTAGAAGGTTGTGGTTGAATTGAATCTTAAGGAAGAGAGGGATTTCGTAAAGCAGATGTGAAGAGGGATTGCAGGCAGAGGGACAGTGTGAGAGTGTAGAGGCAAGAGATGGGATGCTCTTTGTGAGAACCACTTTGGCTAGATTAATCATAGAGTAAGGGATGGGGATATGGGGGGCAGGGGTTTGGGGGGAGTGCAGTGAGAGGTAATATATCTTAGATTGTGAAAAGCTTCAAAAGCAAGAATAGTTTATCATTTTTACTATAGAGGCCCTAAGAAGTCACTAGAGATTATTGAGAAGGGGTCTGATGGTGCAATGATTCCAAAATTGTAGTGCCCTTGCCCTCAGATAGTTTACAATCTAATTGTCATAATAAGACTACACAGATAAATGTAATACACATTATAATAAAGATATAAAAAAGTAAAATGTACCATAAAATCAACTAAAGGAACAATTATTTCTGGCCTGAGAGCACAGAAAAGGTTACTTGGAAAGGTGCCATTTAATATGGCTTGGATCATTTGAGCTGGGCACTGAAGGGTAGTTAAGACATTAACAGACAGACATGGGCGTTGAAAGTATCCTAGGGACTGGGAACAAGTTAAATAAGGAATTAGGGAACATGGTAGATCACATCCTTCTCCTTTCCCTGTACTCTGGGAATTTGCTTGTTCCAACTCTGGTAACTGGTCTCCCAAGGGGTTAATTCTATGACTGTCCAAGGTGATAAAAGGGAAAAGATGACAGAGGGAGGGAGCCTGGGTATGATGGGGAAGCCCCGGGAGGAGCCCAGGGCTATGCGTGCCTGCACCGCAGCTCTGCGGAAGGTTCTCCCTGCCTTGGGGATCACATGGCTTTGCCAGAGTCTGACTGCAGCACCAGCTGCTCTCATAGCTGAGCCTGAGCCTGAGCCTGAGCCTGAGCCTGATCCAGGCAGGCCAGCCCTTGCGCAGGGGATTCCTCAGTGGAGGCAGCAGCCAGAGGGAGAGATTGGGGCCTCTGGGTGGGAGCCTGGGGCTCCTCTCCTGGGCTCTGAAGAATAGCCAGCCAGACTGAAGCTAACCATGTCTATCTGCTGTTGCTTCTTTTTCAGGGACTATGGAAGTTCGAAGAGGAAATCAGGTAAGCAGTGGGACCTCTGAACTGTTTGTCTTTTCCTTCTCCTTTTGCCTGTTGCATGTACTCTGGAGGCTCTTTTCCAGATCACCTGGAGGTCATGCAGAGTGAGTTGCACTCTGCATTTGGGATTCATTTTTTCTTGAGGTTTTTCACCTGTTTGCCAAAATACTCAATTTAGTTTTATTTGGCTAGATGTTATATCCAGGGGTCACCTATCTCATGGCCACTCTAGACCTTCAGCATGCCCAGGAAGAACTATCCAATAGAAAACCCCAAACCTGAACCTAAATCTCCTCCTCTTCTCTCTTTTTCCTTTCCTTTCCCTCCTCTCCTTCTTTCTTTTTCTCTCTCCTCTTTTTCCTTGCATGCTAGCAGTCAAACCCAAAGCTCCTGTTCCCCCTTGTGTGTGTGTGCAAGGGTGAGTATGGGGAAGGTCACTGAGGAATGTTTAATAATGGGTTCAGCCTTCTAGAAAATGAATCTTTTTCTCCTTCTCGGTCCCTGCCCTCAATCCAGCCTCTCTTTCCCAGAGATTTGGGGACGAGTTTTTTTTCTGTCGTTCTTTGAGAAGGATAATAACGGATTGCAGTGTCTCCTCTTGCATTGGGCATTTGTTGATCAGCTGGACGTTAATCGGGCTGGGCAGGTTGTACTTGTATCAAATGGAGCTTTAATGGATTGGCTGCTCCTGACCTCAGCCCCTCCCTCCTTCACTGGAGACCATTAGAACTCTTCCTCCTGCCTGAAACTGGGAAGATGGAAGGGCAGGTTCACTAAGATTCATGAGGATTTCAAAGGGTGGAAACTGAGTCCTTGGGGCCAATTGAGAGATGAGAAGTGGGGATAACAGTGCCTGAGATATTAGCTAGATTATGAGCTAGCCAATAGCTGGACTGGGGGAAATAGTAGGAAGATGAAAAAGGGGGGGAAAATAACAAGCTGACTCACCAGACTTTCTCTGTCTCTTGTTTTGATACAGAAGAACCAATAAAAAGATTTCATCACTAAGAAGTGTAGACATCTATGTTTGTACTTGGGTGAACATTGCAGCCTTTTTCATGGATGCATTTTTCTGTTTGTACATGTATTGGGTTGTATTGCACATATTAGGGTGTGTATTGGTCAGGGGGTATTGAGAGTTATGTATTTGGGGATTGATAGGAGTTCAGATATATTGAATTGTTTGTGTGGTTAGTGTATATGTGGGTGTCAATATATACCACAGTTTGGAGTATCTTTTTATCTGTATCTTATGACTTAAGATATGTGTTGTGTGTCTGTGCTCGGTGGAATTCATGGTCCTTTGCTGCATACGTGTGTGTGTGTGTGCGTGTGCACGTGTACAAGCACCATCATCTTGTATCAGCTGCAGCTTCCCCCTTTCCCCCATGTCGCTTGGTACCTTGGTAGCTAGGCTGATATTTTGGAGGAATGAAGGGTAGCAAGATTACCTCCACCTCCTCCTCTTCATACCCACTGGCCCCAACTCAGTCAAGAACCAATTCCCTCTCTAGGGCAAGAAACTCAAATGGAAATGAGAGCCAGTAAGTGTACAAAAGGATCCCTTTGGGCACATATTGACTTAGAAAACCACATATTAATATTATCTATGTTTTGTCAATAAGAATTTCCCAGTCACATTTTTGCATAGTTTGGGCTATTCATAGGAGTGTTGTGAAAGTATGTGTTTTTATGAACTGCAAAATGCTAGGATATGATTGGGTTTTGTTGTTCTTGTTTACTGTTCACTCAATTTTCAGTTGTGTCCTGTTCTCCATAACTCACTGGGCTTTTCTTAACAATGATAGTTTTGCCTTTCCTTTTCCAATTCATTTCACATATGAGGAAACTGAGGCAAATAGCATAAAGTGACTTGCCCAGGTCACACAGCTAAGTATCCCAGTCTGAAGTTGGGAATATCTGAAGTCACAGTTGAACTCAGAAAAATGTGTCTTCCTGACTTTAGGTCTGATGCTCTCTCTGTCCTCTGGGCCACCTGTCTGATCTCAAGCACAAGATGAGATTGTTTGGGGTCATTTTGGCTAAGAATTGAATCAGTCTTAGGACCATTGCAATGATTTAATTCAGAAGGGTGGCAGTGACTGTCTTTGAGTGAGCAGAGTCTATCCTAGGGAGTTTCATGTTACATTGGGAGCTGAACATTATTCTGGGTTACATGTGCTTGAAATGACATCTGTTGGGATGAGACTTACTTCAGAGTAGGGAGGAAAGAGTCTTGAATTAATTAGGAATCAGGTAGCAGGAAAGAGTAGAAAGGGTATGGGACCTAGAATCGGAAAAGCAAGGTTCAAGATTTGAACATTAATGCTTATGTGAACTTGGGCAGTTCATTTTAACCTCCTTGGGCTAACTTAATTTCTTCAGCAATAAAATGAAGGTATTGGATTCAAAGACCTTTAAGTTTCTTTCCAGTTCTAGATATATGGACATATGATCATTTTACTACTATCTGTGTGATGTGAACAAGTCTCGGTTTTCCTTACATATAAAATGGGATAAGTTCAATCCAGTAAAAAGACTGAGAGATGGGCAGCTAGGTGGCGCAGTGGATAGAGCACCAGACCTGGAGTCAGGAAGACCTCAGACACTTAATCCAGCCTCAGACACTTAATAATTACCTAGCTGTGTGATCATGGGCAAGTCACTCTTAATCCCATTGCCTTAAATAAATAAAATTTAAAAAAAACACCAAGCACTTTTCTGTGTAGTTACTTCTGCTGAATGCTGAAGGAGATGCAGGTAAGTCACCTGTCCTCAGAGGAAGATTCACTTATTGTTTAGTAAGGGAGGTAAGACACATTCAAAAATAACTATACTATAAAATAAAATGGATCAGAAGAGAAGTAAGAACAAAGATCTGTGGGAGTTCAGAGAAGGAAAAGAGTTCTTCTGGCTGAGCAAAGGGGCGCGCCAGAGAATGTTTCATGGAGGAGGAGGCAGCATTTGACCCTTTCATGCAGTTTCCTTCAGAAACCTCCTTTAGAATTTCCCCAGATTTTTGTCAATGTGGCTTCTGTGCTCTCGAGGAAACCCTTCCATGTTAGAACTGAGGTTTTGCTAGAATCGGCATTCCTCCAGCATCCTTATCAGAGACAGGAGGACAGAATCACAGAATGCCAGAGCTGGAAGAAAACTTGGAGGCCAAGCCAGTCCAGGCAAATCCTCTTATTTTTTGGAGGAAAAAAGCTTGAGGTGAAGTGGTTTGCCCAAGGCATTTGAAGTGAGCTGGGAGTGTCATGTCTTCTCATCTCAAATCTGATGCTTTTTTTTAAACTACCCAGTTCCAAGCAGAACACTTCCTAGTTACTAGCCAGAGTTACATGGGATTAGAAAATTTCTTGAGATGTTGCTGGGATATGAATAAGCAAAATGTTTCTTATGTAGTGTTTCTATTGGACCTGCTTTTAACAAAGAGCTATGAATCATCTGTGATTGTCATATTCCTTATACAATATGCAAATAGAAGCTTTAACATACTTAAGGAAATTTATTTTCTTAGGCAAATGACATTCTCCCTGAGATTTTGCTTAAATATTTCCTTGGTAATTCCTTTCTTGAGAATTGTGTGGTGATAGCTGTGCGTCATAGTGGAAAGAGATCTCAGCTAAAATCCCAGAGACCTCCAAGCCTCATTCTGGTGTCATCTCTGTTAAATAACTCATTGTGTTGGATAAGTCTATTTGTCCAAGTAATCTTTGGGGCAAATCACTTACCCTTTTTTGTCTTCATCTTCCCCATCTATAAAATGAGAGGGCTGAACTAGATGATTTCTTCTTGGATTTAGATGAGCCCTTCTTGGACCTGAAATACTTGTATTGGTAACTCCTAAGGCCAGCTCCCATCCCAATGATCAGAAATTCTGAATTAACTGAACCTAAGTCATTATGGTCGGTAGTGCTGGAGTACTTGACATTTTGCCAAAAAATTCAAGCTCACGTTTCATTAATGAGTTTTCATTAATGAACTTTTTAACAGCAGGAGATTGATTTTTCTCATTGTCAGGAGGAGGGAAACTAGGATTATGGAATGGTGAAGCTAGAAGGGCCTTTAGAGAGCTTATAAATACAACTTCATCATTTTAGAAGATGGAGAAACTGAGATCAAAGAAGTGACTTGCCCAAGATCATACAGGAACTTAGTGACAGAATTGTACCTAGAACTTAGGTCTCTTGGCTCCTAAAAGCCTTTGTCCTTTGTCTTGTTTTTCCCTTCTACCCTCCACCCTCCAACATCACCAAGTAATTCTGGATAGTTGTGTGGCCTTGTGTAAGAGAGGCCACATGATTCTGGAAAACAAAAAACACAGAATTTATAGCCATCTTCACATGTTTCCCCAATAAGTAATGATTCGCCTGACATCAAAGAAGGCCAAACTGTCTTTTTGATCCAAACTTGGATTAGTGAAAGACAACTATGGAACTTTGTTAGTTGTGTAGAGAGAAAGGCACAAGGAAACTTTCTCCTTAAAAATCAAGAGAATTGCCTTTTTTTATTGGAGGCAATCTGAAACTTTTGCTTCAATTAAATATAGAGGCAGTCTGATTGGGCACTAGAAAAGAACCCTACCTGCACCTCTCAGGTGTAAGAATCAGGAGATTTGGGGATTAGTCCCAGCTCTGTCATTAACAGCTTTGTGACCTTGTGAAAATCATGTCCCTTCTCAGGGCCTCACTTCCTTCATCTGTAAAATGAGAGAGTTGGACTATAGAACATGTGTTATGGATCCCTTTGAAAGTCTGGTAACACCTATGGATCCTTTCTCAGAATAAGTTTTTAAACATATATGAAATAAAATGCAAAGGAAACTAGTTATATTGAAATATAGTTTATATATATGTATAAATAAACATGTATATGTATATATGTATACATATTTATAGCTATATATATATATATAAAATAAACATATGTTTATTTAATAAAATTCACAGACTCCAGGACCAGAGGTTCTAAGTAGATCCAAATGTTCTCCGAGTTCTCAATTGAATGTAACCAATTTTTATTTAACATGTGTGTTAGATAAAGCTTTAGATTCAGAGAAAGCTGAATTGAGTTTGAAATACTGCCCTTCTACATATAAGATCATCAGTCCAGAACTCACAGGAATCTCAGAGGTTAGCTCATTCTATCCTCTCATTTGATATATGAAATAACTGAGACTCAATAAAAGTTTTGACATGTCCAAGGTCACAAAGGTACTATGCATCAAAATCTGGATTTGAACTCAGATCCTCTAATTTCCAAGTCAGTGTTCTCTCGACACTGTACTCTGCTGCCTACATGTGTGACATTGGGCAAGCTACTTCATCTCTGTTGGCCTCAATCTGTTATCTATAAAATGAAAGCACTGAAAGAGATGATCTTTTAATCTTAAATCTAATTATCTCTAATATGCCAAGTTCAACTCATGCTGAGAGAGAGACAGAAGGATAAAACATAGTGCCTGGCCATGGGGAGCTTCCAGCCCAGCAGAGGAGATGTCCAAGAAGCAAAATGACATATGACATGTTAAACAGTGATTGAAAGGTGCAAAATTTGGTGCTAGAGGAACGGAGAGGAGAGGAGAAGAGAATCACTGTGAAATGTCCTTGTGAAGAAAAATTTCCTGGAAATGGAAGGACTTAAGAGTGTAGCCCTTTGGGGGCGGCTAGGTGGCGCAGTGGATAAAGCACCAGCCCTGGAGTCAGGAGTACCTGGGTTCAAATCCAGTCTCAGACACTTAATAATTATCTGGCTGTGTGGCCTTGGGCAAGCCACTTAACCCCATTTGCCTTGCAAAAACCTAAAAAAAAGTGTAGCCTTTGAGGAGAACTTTGCTAGAGAGGAAGAGAAGGGAAGGGTGGTATCCCAAGCAGGGAGAAAAGCATGACCACAGGGCTTGAGGGAAGAGTGCTGTGCATGGAAGCCTTCTGTTGGAGTAGAGAGCAGTGTGAGAAAATGGTAGCATTTGTCCACACGGGATTGTATTAGAGGAGCTTTGGCCAACACTGACCATCCATCTGGAGCAAAGTCCTCTGGGCTCCAGCTCTATCTCCTTTATGATCCCAAGAGTTTTCCTGGCACCTCCCATTGACCCATTCCATCTTGTTAGAAGCATCAGCTTTTGGCATTTCTCACCCATGCCGGTGTTTCAAAATTTATATTCAAACAGATCTCTCCTATAGACTGATATCACCACTCAAGATGTAAATTAGAAACCTAATTAAAATTTAGAAAGGAAGCCTCTTAGTTTGGATATACTTGAATCTGCCTCCTTTTGGCACTGAGGTGATGAATTTGCTTTTGGATGTTTCTGTGTACAATTCTCCCCAACTGGAGAGCTAGCACTATTCCCTGGCCTAGATGACTTGGATGCTGAGAAGAAAAGGAAGTCCTTCAAATTCTCTTCTTAAACATCTTAATTCTGAGATAACTCAGGCATGTGATTATGGTTTTACAAAAAAGCCATTAGATCCAAGAATCAGGATACTTGAGTTCTAGCCATGTAACTTTGGTCCTCTGGGTCCTCAAGAATTATCCTCTGTAAAATGGGAATAATATGACATATTTTGTTTACCACTTAAGGTTATTGTGAGGCTCAAATGATGTATTAGATGGGAAAGAATAGAGAACAGTCTCCAATTAACAACATCTCTTACTACAAAAATCTGCTCTGTAGTACTCTTCACTCCCCCTTCATCTGCTTAGGAGAACAGATCATGTCTGCTTTCTTGGGGGGCTTTCTGCCCCCAAATATCTTCTTCCAAACCAACAGGATGTTTCGTTTTTAATTTCCTTGAAATATCCCCCAGAAATTCCTTTGAATTCCAAAGTGCCTATTTTAAAAATGTATATACTCCCTTAAAGAGTTCTTAGTGATTCACACATCATTCCAATTAGGTGTCTTTCCTCTTTAGCCTTAGTACAAATTACTCCTAGTCAAATTTAGCTGGACTGAAGAAATGGGTGGTTTTAATTTCAGAAGCAGTCATTTTAAAGTATGGGTCAGTGTGATGAGAAGAACAGAACTGGGTAGAAGTCAGAGCTGGGGAAGGAAAGGGAGAGGAAGGGAATAAGCATATCTAAAGTACTTACTAGGTACACTGTGTTAAACACTTTTACAAATATTATCTCATGTGATCCTTACAACAACCCTGCAGGAGAGGTACTGTTATTATTCCCATTTTACAGTTGAGACAACTGAGACAAATAGAGATTAAATGATTTGATCAAGATTACACAGTAAATATCTGAGGTTGGATTTGAACTAAGGTCTTCCTGAATCCAGGCCCACCATGCCACTTAGCTGCCTTTAAAGGCTTGAGGAATAAGAGACTTAAGAAATGAAGAAGTTAAAAGAAAGTAGAAGAGGCTAAAGACCACATTTTGTTGAGACCCTCTGCTTTTGCCTCCAGAAGAGAGAATGTTTTTCTTTTTTTTTTCTTCCTTAATCCCAGGACTCAGACTAGAAATATTAGTACTAGAGTTTCAGCTACATTACTAACTAAATAGATTTTTCTGGACTAGTCTGGGAACTTAACCAAAACACATAACTTTGTGGGAAAATGTGCTCTGAGTTCCAAATACCCATTTACAAACTTTTGAAACATAGCCACCTAATAGGTTGGAGGGCTACATGTGTACAGTATTTTTAGTATGAAATGGTGAGGACTTTGACATGAAACTCAAAAAAAATTACTTTGAAAAGAAACTTGAATCTACTAACTGTCATTAAAAAACCTCATCAGAGCAATTGAAAAGGATAAAGCTTGGAGGCTACTGAGGAGTGTCTCAAAAATACTCCTATTCCAGGAAGGAATCTAGGGCCTTCAGAAGCTACCTGACTTCTCAAAATGAAGTGCCACTGAGACTTGAAGACAGAGTGTGAAACTTTCTGGAAGATGAATCAGATCTCATATCATGGGCCTTGTGCCCAGAAGATATTATTCTCTTAATGCACAGGACTCAGATTAATTTAATTTTCCATCACTAAAATGAATGCGGTCCAACTGTGGGAAGAGAGCAAAGGAGCAAGTGGTTCTGTGACCATCACATTAGCCCAATTTCCTAGAACTCCTGAGATGACTAGTTGGGTGGGGGGATCTCTAAACTTTGATCCGCAGTGAGCAAGCCTGGGGTCCTGGTAGAAACTTTCTAACCAATGTGTTTGTGAGAAGCCCTAAAGCAAACCATGGTCACATGGAAGCAACATAGTATTTGAGGGTCCCAAGTCATGGCTCTAATAGGAATATCTTTGTGACCCTGGACAAATCCTTTCTTTCTCTGAACCTCATCTGTAAAATGAAGGGGTTGGTCTTAGACTTTTCAGTTCTAAACCCATGATTCTGTTGTATAAGATGTTTTCACAGGGATGCTCCCAGAAGAAAGATTCTACCCCCCCCTTTCCCTTCTATCCCCCCCCCCCCCAAAATGTGAAATTCGCTTTAATGGGACAAGGGCAAATTTTTGAGGGTTTTTTTGGAAAGTGTACCTTGTCTTGGGTGCTTATTACTACTTATTTACTACCCTTTGCTTTGGGTATTTATTACTACTATTATTAATAAGTCTGTACTTACTGATAAAGTTCATGATATAGGTCATGTATCTAAATTATATCTTTGGGTTTGTGATCGAAGAGATAAAGGCTTATGATTCTATGACTGGAGATCAGTTCCACTACTTGATACCTTTGGCAATTTACTTAACTACTCTGGGTCTCAGTTTCTTTTTCTGTAAAATGTAGAGGGTTGGATTGCATCAGTGGTTCTCAAAGTATGATCTAAGGATACTGGAGGGTTCCCAAGACCCTTTTAGAGTGTCCACAAGGTCGAAACTACTTTCATAATAGCCATAAGACATTTTAATTTTCAATATGGTAAATACTGATAGATGGCTATAACCCACATAGCTTTTTTTTTTTTTTTTTTGGTGGCAAGGAGTTCCTCAGTAATTTTTAAAAGTGTTAAAGGATCCTGAGACCAAAAAGTTTAAGAACCTCTGGATCTGAATAATCACTAAGGTCTCTCCATGCTCTGAATTCTATAGCTTAGAGTCAGAAGACAGGCTCTGACTCTTACTAACTTGAACTACCTTGGACAAGTCATTTTTTTTCTCCTCTTTGCCTTAGATCCTTATTACTATTAGTACTACTACTACTACTACTACTACTACTACTACTACTACTATTAAAATAATAAGAATGAGGGCAGTTATGTGGCTTATCGGCTAGAGTGCCTGCCCTAGAGGGGATCTATGTTCAAATCAGTCCTCAGATACTTACTCAAAGTGTGCCCTGGGTAAGTCACTTGCCTCAGTTCTTACATCTATAAATTCTGGAAAAGGAAGTGGCAAACCACTTTAGTATCTTTGCCAAGAAAACACCCAGTGGGGATCATGGAGAATTGGATTTGACTAATTGACTAAACAACAACAAAACTAATAACATAATTACTGACAACAATAATAGCCTTTATATAGTACTTTAGATGTGATCTTATTTATCTTCCCAACTACTGTGGGAGATAGGTGGTGTTAATAGAAAATGATACAGATGGGATTAAGTGACTTGCCCAAGACCACATCAATGTCTGAGTCCAGATTTAAACTTCAAATACAACACCAATCCACTGTATCACTTACCTGTCTTTCATCTGGAAAATGGTATCATTGATCCTTGGACCATTTGCCTCTTAGAGATACTGTGAGGAAATAATAGGTAGAATTTCCTTAGAGTTTTAAGATTTATTGAGCAATCCTGTAAGGTAGATAGGCACCACAAATATTATCCTCATTTAACAGATGAGTAAATTGAGGCTCAGAGAAGTTATATGCCTTGCCCAAGGTCCCATAGTTAATCAGAACACATTTCTTTCCTGATTCCAAGGCCACTGCTCTTTCCACTACTTCATGATGTAGACCAGCACTGGGAGGGATAGCTAATAAATTAGATGACAGAGTCAGTATCCAGTATCCCAAAAGATCTCAATTGGCTAAAACACTGCACTGAATGGATCTAAGGGAATAAAATTTAATATAGATAAATGTGAAGTTTTCCTTGGATTTAAAAAGAATAGCCTCACAGATATCAGATGTATTAAAAAAAAAAAGTTGGGCAGCAGTTTGGGCTGCAGTGAGGGAAAAAAATATCACTAGGCTTGGTAATGCTTGCTTATAACCAAAGCTTTCTGGGAGACTGAGTCTGACAGACGTCTTTAGCTCAGGAGTTCTGAGCTGCCATTTAGATGTCCATCCTAAGGTTACTATTAAGATGGTGAATCCTGGGAGTTGGGGGCACCATAGGTGGCCTAAGGAAGTATGAATGGGCCTAGGTTAAAAATAGAGCAGGTCAGTAGTGAGATTAGATCCAAGGATAGCCTCTGTTCTGGGGGAGATGGAGAGAGACTCATTTTTTGAGGGGGAAAAAAAGGAGAGAGAAAGGAGGGGGGGGAAGATAAGAAAGAGAGAAGAATGGGGTTGTGTGGAAGGCCTAGTCAGGTCTTCTCTGCAATATTGTATGATATGGGCACCCAGTTTAGGAAAGACTTTTATAAAGTGAGGATAGCCAGAGGAAGGCAATCAGAATGGTGAAGGACATCAAGTTCCTACCACATTGGAGGATCTCTTAAAGGAACTGAGAATATTTGAGCTGGAGAAGAAAAGTCTCAGCAGAGGACACGATAGCTATCTTCACGCACATTGGCTCCCAATTGATAGAATCAGGAGAATGGGCTAAAATTTAAAAAAAGGAACTATAGGCTTACTGAGAGCTTTCCCAAAGTAACATGGAGTGTCTCTAGAGGTTCCCCCCACTGTAGGTCTTTGAATCAAGGCTTGATGAGCCCTTGTTGGATATTTTGCAAAGGATTCTTACTTGAGTAGGAGTGTTACTTGGAGAACTACTCAGTAGTTTTCTAACTTTGGAATTAGGGAATTCTGAGAAATTGGAACTATGATCTTTGTTGTTGTTCTTCTTCAGTTGTGTTTGACACTCAGTGATCCCATTTGGGGTTTTCTTGGTAAAGATGCCATTTCCTTCTCTAGCTCATTTGTAGATGAAGAAACTGAGACAGAATTAAGTGACTTGCCCAGAGTCATACACCTCGTAAGTGTCCGAGGTCAGATTTGAATTCAGGTCTTCCTGATAACTGATCTGGTACTCTATTGTACTACCCAGCTGCCCATGATTGTAAGAAAATCTCAAAACAGCACATTTGAACTCAGATAGTCTTGATTCCAGGGCCAGTGCTCTATCCACTGCACCACCTAGCTGACCCACTTTGTTTACTCTTTTAATTATCATTGTAATATTAATATTGGAAAAGGTTGGAAACATTTGGGAAAATTTATTTGGGGTTTTATTTTCTATTTTTTCCCAACAGATATATAATAAATAAGAAGAAGAAGAAAAAGGAGAATGATAGATCTTGAAGTTTACATAGTGCTCTACAATTATTCCCATTTTACAGATAAGGAAGCTAAAACAGACCAAGGCTAAGTTCCTTGCCAGGGTCACACAGCTAATATTAGGTCACACTTGAACTCCAGTTTTCCCTATTCTAGGTCTTAGTATTCTATTCACAGTGCCACCTAAACAAGTATAAAGACCTGCCAGTCTTTAGCCATCAACCTGAAAGTTGAAACCTTCTCAATCTATTTATGTGTGACTTTTTTTGACTAATAATGAAGAGTTTCTATATATCCCATGGAAAAGAGAAATTAGGCAATCCTTTCTGTTTTTGTATACCTTACTCTATACTGTTAGCCTAGAAGCATAGTATAGTGTTTATAACTTGATTCACTTTTGGGGGGGGGGGTGTTGCAAGGCAGTGGGGTTATACATTTGGTAGACAGAACCCTGGGGGGACACCTCCAGATAAAAGGGCATGATATAAATGATGATTCAGCAAAGAAGACCGAGGAGGTCACACAGCTAGGTAATTATTAAGTGTCTAAGACCAGATTTGAACTCAGATCGTCTTGATTCCAGGACCAGTGCTCTATCCACTGCACCACCTAGCTGACCCACTTTGTTTACTCTTTTAATTATCATTGTAATATTAATATTGGAAAAGGTTGGAAACATTTGGGAAAATTTATTTGGGGTTTTATTTTCTATTTTTCCCCAACAGATATTTAAGGTAGAGAACGTAAAAAAAGTCTTTAGAAAAAAAAATGTATTGTCTCTTCTCTTCCCTTTCCCTGCTTTTTTCTTTTTTTAAGACTTCCCATCTCTTCATAGAGCCCAAACAGTTGAGATAGAGCTGTATTTAGGTGCTATAAGACTCAGAATCTAGACATTATCAAGTCCTTGCCATGATGCTACTAACAATGATGTTGGGTAATAATCACCAACTTTTCCCTACCCCCCAACCTCTATGTAAAGAGACCCAATGATAAAGAGGCACTTGACTGAATCTCTGGACCACGAGACTTCCCCCAACCTGCCAAATCTTACTTACTCAACGCCAGCCATGATAGATATTTTGAGGGATGTGGCGCGTGCATATGTCTGCATGTGTGTCTGTCACAATTCCCAAAGGGAGGGAGGGTGAGGTCTGTGTGAAGTGATGAAGTCAGTGACAAGATCCCAAACACCACTGATCTCAGTTGTGAATTGGCAATAACCCCTAGAGAAGCTTTGTAAGCCCCTGGTCTAAGCAGTTATAAAGGATTCCTATACCTTTGTTCTGAATCAGGCAGGGAGGAGCAAGGGTTGGCTACAGTTTTTGTGGGCATGTTAGACACATTCCCTTGCTGCCTTCCCTCACCCCACCCCTACTTCCAATTCAGAGTTGTACCCTCAAGTATCCTACTGCCACGCTTCCCCTGGCGAGGCTTCCCTGTTTGCACTTGATCATCAGGATCTAATTAAAGGAGTCGGTTCCCCACCCTCCCCCCCACCTCCCCCAATCTCCTGTCCTTTTCTGCTCTCTCTATTCTACAACTGCTATACCTTAACCCTTGTTTCAGAAGAGCTGACTGCATGGACCAAGTCCTATCAAAGCTGAAATTTATGGCAGGTGGATTGGGGAGGAACCATGAAAGAAACATGTTTCCTTCTCAGTGCCAAACCAAACCATTCACTTGCTACTGCCATCACCAATACAGAGCCAATCACTGGTTTCTCTAGTCTTTTTTTCTCTGAAATAAATACCATGAAACACCACTGAAAAATATTGCAATGAACAAATACAGACTGCTCTCTTGTTCACTGTATTGGAGATTCCTCCATTGGTTCCTGTGACACACACACTAAACCATGGTGATTTCTGAGTTTCCTTCCAATACTGAGGCTCTATTAACTACGTGTACTACTGCTTAGAAGAGGTCATTTTTGCCCCAAATATAAAGTGCTTTCCTTACAAGAGTTCTGGGAAAGAGTTCAAGTATTATCCCCCTTTTGAGGTTCTTAGAGGCTTTAGAGAGGTATTACTATGAGTCTATAAGTATTGATTAAGAACTAGCTGCTCTGTGCCAGGCATTTCCTCTATAGTCTCAAAAAAAGAGGTCACCTAATTCATTACCAAAGCCCAGACCTCTTGTCTGCACAAACAATTCCATTTCATCTTGTCTCCTTCAACAGATTACCTTCTCTGTTATCTTATGGTTTATATTCAATCTTTCCATGTCTACTGATTCCTTCCCTATTACTTATGAACATGCCCATGTTTCCCCATCCTCAACCTTACCTCTCCCCACCCCCAATCCTTCCATCCCAACTATCATCTTATGTCTCTTTTGCCTTTTGTGACTAAACTCAAAAGGGACTGTCTAGGGGCAGCTAGGTGGCACAGTGGATAGAGCACTGGCCCTGAAGTCAGGAGTCCCTGAGTTCAAATCTGGCCTCAGACACTTAATAATTACCTAGCTGTGTGGCCTTGGGCAAGCCACTTAATCCCATTTGCCTTGCAAAAAAAACTTAAAAAAAAGGACTGTCTACAATAAATGTCTCCAGTTTATCTCCCCTTCTTAACCTCTTAAAATCCAACTTCCAACCTCAGCATCCACTAAAATTGCTCTCTCCAAAGTTATCAGTGATTGCTTCATTGCCAAATCCAGTGATCTTTTCTCAATTTTCCTTCTCCCTTACCTCTCTGCAGCCCTTGGCGTTGTTAATCACCCTCTGCTTAATATTCTCTTCTCTTTAGATTTTTGGGACACCATTCTCTCCTTGTTCTCCTCAGTCTTTGCTGAATCATCATCCATATCATGCCCTTTTATCTGGAGGTGTCCCCCCAGGGTTCTGTCTTGGTTTTTCTTCTCCCTCTATACTACTTCACTTGGTGATCTCATCAACTCCCATGAATTTAATTACCATCTCATCAGATCTACCTTTCCTTCCCCAATGTCTCTACTAGCCTTCAGTCTTGTATCTCCTCCTGCATTTCACAATAGACATCTGAAACTGAACATGTTCAGAAATTTAACACATCTTTCCTCCTAAATTTTCCCCACCCCTTAATTTCACTATTCATATAGAAGGTAATACCTTTATCCCAGACCCTCAAGCTTCCAATCTAGGTGTCTACCTTAAATGCTCATTATCTCTCTCATCCTCTTATCCAAAATGTTGCCAAGGTCTTCAGTTTCTCTCTGTTGCAGCATTCCTTGAATATGCCGCCTCTCTCCTCTGATACTCTTGCCACCTGGTTCAAACCCTTATCACCTCATTCCTGGATAAATACAGTAATCTGCTGGTGGGTCAGCTTTCTTTCCCCTAGCCAGTCTATCAATGTGACTTTCTTAAAGTACAGGTCCTCTACATCACACACACTGCATACATTCAATCCAATGGCTCCCTATCATCTTCAAGATCAAATTGGCATTCAAAGTCCTTCATAACCTAGGTTCCCCTCCCCCTCACACACATGTACACCTTTCTGGTCTTATTCTTTACACTCTACCACATACTTTTTGATCTAGTGAAACTGGCCTTATGGTTCTCATATATATATATTTATATATATATATATATATATATATATATATATATATATATATTTACAGCTACATAAAAAGATAGTTTTCAACATTCTTTTTTAAATAAGATTTTGAGTTCCACATTTTTCTCCTTTCCCCCCTTCCTAATATTGGTTATACACATATAACTACATTAAATATATTTCCTTATTAGCCATATTGTGAAAGAAGAATCAGAACAAAAAGGAAAAACATAAAATATAAATTTAAAAAATTTAAAATAGGGGCAGCTAGGTGGCATAGTGGATAGAGCACCTGCCCTGGAGTCAGGAGGACCTGAGTTCAAATCCAACTTCAGACACCTAATAATTACCTAGCTGTGTGGCCTTGGGCAAACCACTTAACCCCATTTGCCTTGCAAAATCCTAAAAAAAAAATTAAAATAGTGTGCTTTGGTTGTATTTAGACTCCATAGTTTTTTCTTTGGATGGGGTAGTACTTTTATCACAAGTCATTTAGCATTGTTTGATCATTACACCACTGAGAAGAGCTAAGTCTATCACTGTTGTTCATCAGATAATGTTGCTGTTAATGTATACAATGTTCTCCTGGTTCTGTTCACTTCATTCAGCATCAGTTCTTGTAAATCTCTCTAGGCTTTTTTGAAGTCCACCCACTTATGATTTGAGTTTTTTTTGGTTTTTGCAAGGCAATGGGGGTTAAATGACTTGCCCAAGGTCACATAGATAGGTAATCATTAAGTATCTTGAGGCCAAATGTGAATTCAGGTCCTCCTGACTCCAAGGTCAGTGCTCTATCCACGTGCTATCTAGCTGCCCCTTCTCCATGATTTCTTTCTTTTTTTTTTTTTGCAAGGCAAATGGGGTTAAGTGGCTTGCCCAAGGCCACACAGCTAGGTAATTATTGTCTGAGACCGGATTTGAACTCAGGTACTCCTGACTGCAGGGCCAGTGCTCTATCCACTGAGCCACCTAGCCACCCCTCTCCATGATTTCTTATGGAACAGTAGTGTTCCTTCACATTCATTTACTAAAATTTATTCAACCATTTCCCCAACTGATGGGCATCCCCTCAATTTCTACTTCTTTGCCACTACAAAAAGAGCTGCTCTGAATATTTTTGTTCCTGAGAGACTAATGATTGTTTCTTAAATAAGATACTCCATCTCTTAATTCCAGAAATTTTCAATGACTATTCCCTATATTTGGAATCCCTTCTTTATCTCCATTGGCTTCCTTGAAATCTCAACTAAAATCCCATCTTCTACAGGAATCCTTTATCAACATCTCTCAATTCAAGTCCCTTTGCTCTTTTAAGTATTTCCTATTTATCTTGTATACAGATTGTTAATATAATTTGATTGTTGATGGAGAACACTGACCCGGAGTCATGAGAACTTGAGTTCAAATCATAATGACACAGTTTTTCCTCATCTTCAATGAAGATGCCTTGGTGTATAGGGTAGCTAGGGGGCACAGTGAATGGAGCACTGGCCTTGGAGTCAGGAGGATAGGAGTTCAAATCCAGCCTCAGATACTTGACACTTACCAGCTATGTGACCTTGGGCAAGTCACTTAACCCTGATTGCCTCATATCCAAGGTCATTTCTAGTCATCCTGATTTATATCTGACCACTGGACTCAGCTCCAGAAAAGGAAGTGAGGCTGGTGACTTTCCACAGCACCCCCTCACTCAAATCCAATTTGCTTGCTTTTCATGGTATCACCTCCCCAATGTCATAGTCTTCTTCAAGAAAGGACAAACATCATCATTTCCAATTTGATTGTAAATCTTTGAGGGCTTTTACCCCTTTTTGTATCTATAACACTTAGCCTAGCAAATAGAAGACATTTAATAAATGATTATTGACTGACTGATAGATACTAAGAATAAACAAAAATTAGTCTTTCTTCTGAGGCACTTATCACTCTCTTCAGAGAGGATATAGTATGTAAAAAGATAGTATCTAAAAGAAAATATAATAAGTAGAGAGAGACCAGGTGAAACTTCTCATAAGAGGCTGACATCTGAGTTGAATGAAGATAAGGATTCTATTAAGGCAAAGTTGGGGAAGGGAGTTCATACTAGGGAAGAGGCCGGAGAAGGGAAGCTAAGTCTGGAAAAACCTCTAGATTGATTTACTTAGAACACAGAATTCAGGAAGGGGGCAGGGTGAAGTAAGTCAAGAAAATTAGGCTGGACTTTAAATGCCAAACCAGGTAGTTTATATTTTATCCCAGAGTTACTTAAAATTCTTGAGCAGGGGAATGACATGCTTTAGGAATATTGTTTTGGTAATTTTGATGGAGATAGGTCAGAGAAAAAAGAAATCAGGGAGAATAATTAAATTAGGAGGCTGTGGTCTACAAAGACCCCCCTCCCAGAAGCCTCATGTTGAAATATACTCCCTAGCTCTTGTTAGAGAGGTGAAGGACTCAGGAAGCAAATCAAGGCATATATTTTTGGGATATGGCCATTATGGAAATAACTACCAGTCTACTGTGAGTGTTATAGGAAGTATTTGATGTAGTGTGCAATGTGGTAGTGTGGGCTTACAAACAGGGAAACTGAGGCTCACAGATCTCTAAAGAGTTCAGTAGCTCTGAGCTGCAATGGTCAAAGCCAATCAGGAATCTCCACCCCACGTTGAAGGGGTATCAAATTGTCTAAGGAGGGCTGAACTAGCCCAGGTTAGAAACAGAGCAAGTCAGTGGTCAGACTACCTCTGAAGTGAGTAGTTCTTCCACCGAGAGACAAAGAAGACATAGGTACAAGATAGATTGTAGAGGGCTTTATATGTCTGGTTTAGGATTTTCTAAAAGTGGCCAGAATGGAACAGATTGAGAAGATAAGATAGGATTAATAAAATTTGGCAACAAGTTGGATATTTGACATCTCATTTTGTACCCTATCCCCAGAGACATGTCACACTCCTGCCAGAGGACTGCCCAGAAAGTGAGAGAATGTATGCCCACTTTTTATGTATGAGTAGACCTTAAGCCTTCACTCAAGCTTATTCTTTTTTTTATTTGACTATAATTATTGCAAGGTTCCCTATCCCCCTCCTTAAAGGGAGGGGGTTGGTCTTTCTTTTTTAAAAATTTATTTTTCCAATTATATATAGAAATAATTTTCAATATTCATTTTTGTAAAATTCTCTCCCTCTTCTCTAGGATAGCAAGTATTATGATTTGGTTATACATGTACAATAGTGTTATGCATATTTCCATATTGGTCATGCTGTGAGAGAAAAATCAGAACATGAAGGGAAAAACCTTAAGAAGGGAAAAGTAAAAAACAACATTAAAAAGGTGAAGATAGTATGTCAAACCTACCTTGATCCACTTCACAGTGGAGGTAACAGTCTCAGAGAGTTTAAGTGACTCGATGATGATCATACAAGTAACAAATGCCAAGGACTCTAGTCCATTGCTCCTTCCATTCTGTCATGCTGAACAAATGTAAGAGCTGAGAGAGCCCTTGGGGTTTTTAGGTTTAGAGTTTAGAGATGATCTATTCCATCCATCATTTTGTGGAGAAGGAAACTGATGTCTAAAGACTGGGAATGATGTGCCCAAATTCAGATAGTGAATAAGTTGCAGAGTTGGGAATACAACTCAGGCCTCTTCACTTCCATGTCAGGAGTCATTTTACTGTACCACAAATAGCTAAGATGCCTCTCACAGAGGAAAAACGTGCTGCATCCCAAGAGACCAAACCAAAGTGATAATCCTGAAGGGTTAGTTTCCTAACCCACAGAAGGACAGAGCCAGGACCATGTCTCCCCTTCCCTGGGCCTCTTTCTCTAAGAAGTAGGGGGTCAGTTCTCTGGCCCTCTCCCTTTTTCCTAGGTCCTGCAGTCATTCTATCCCATCCGATTTGGCCTCACGGGACAACCAGCTTCTAAGGCAAGGCACGGTTCCATCACGTGAAAGCCAGATGTGAAGAATTTTCCAAGTGGTTGGAGGTGGGGGTGGAAAGAGGAGAGGAGGAGGAGGAGTGAGGAGTGGTGATGCAGGGGGCTGGTTGTATGCATGTGTGCGTGTGTGTATAGATCTGTTTACGTGGCATCTGAGAGGGGGTGGAGATTGGTCTGGTCACTGAGTGGAGGGTGGGGGGAAGAGAGAGGCAGAATGATTCCCTGCAGGAGCAGCTGGGGACTAAGCTCAGTTTAGCTCCCATCAGACATTACAGATAATTGAGTTGTACTGTTCAGATGCTCATTTCCTGCACCATCTATCTTGCTTTTGAATCAGACTCAGTTATTTATACATAAACTAATGTCTGTTTGAAAGGCAGCAGATGCTTGAAATCTACAGCCTTTCCTGGGTGGGTGACATTTTTTGGCTTTTAGAGATACTAGTTCAAAGAAAAAAGCACTTGACTGCTTGCTTGTTAGGAGCCTTGGTTTCCAGTTTAGATATAGCCCATAGCCATGCAGATTCTAAGGAAAATTAATATACCAAAGAACTTGACAGTTATAAGATACGTAAATCCAATCCCCTCTTGTTACAGCTAAGAACTAAGGCCCAGAAAGGTAAAGTTGACCTGTCCAAGATAGGACAGCTAGTTAGTTAAAAACACTTGGACAAGAATCCTGACTCCCTGGTTCCTGCTATAACATATTGACTTGCCTTTCTCATTCTGTTTCCTGACCTTTCACCTTTATGAGGAGTCTACCATGAATTCATCTCAGACTCTCTTGACATCCTCACTGTAAGCTTTCCTCCTTCAAAGAGGAGGCCCTAGGAATGGGGGGAGGGTGGTGCGGGAATGCTACAAGGCTGATGACTTCATCTTTCTTCCTTGGCCCCCATCCATCTTTTCTGGGTCCATGCCTCCAAGTAAATGTACAGACTTGGCCAGGGGCTAGTGGGAATTGAGGAAGGCTTTTTCTGAAGAATAATAGAAAGAAGGGATTTCACTATCAGTACTGAAACTACCAAGATTCAGACCATCTTTGGTGTTGAGGCGAAGTGAAGGCAGAATACATGAAACTTGGGAATCAGATATATGTCCTATTTGTAACCTTGATTCTCTAGTGACAGGGAGAGATTGTGAATAACAATTTTAGGGGCCTCTAGACCTATGATTCTATTGGTATGTGGCCCTCCCTATGAGAAAATCCCTTTTACCAATGCAGATCAGCATCTTTTCTGCAATTTCTAGTCTTAGAAGGTTATTTCAGGTACTACAAGGTTGAATTACTTGCCCAGGGTCACTCAGTCAGATCAGGACTAACTCTGAGGCTGTTTTTTTTTGTCCATTATGCCCCATCCTTCTCTATAGCAAAATCATAACTTATTTGTTTTTATAATTTTCAAAGAGGTATCATTTGTTTTTCACAATAATCCTGGGGAAATGGGCAAAACTGGATTATTGCTTTCCCCATTTTACAGATGAGGAAATTGAAATGTAAAGAGGTGATTATTCCAAGTAAAAGGTCATGTACTGCCAGAGCAGTCTCCTGACTCAAAGTCAGTGCGGTTTCTCCTGACCCATGTTTGAAGCTAATATGTAGGATCAGGCAGTAGCAGCTGCAAACAGTAGGTTTTGTCCATCCCAGCCCTACCCTGTGCACGGCCCCTTGGAGCACCAGCACCTGTCTTTGGCTAGGTCCTGTGCAATCTTGCTTAGCAGGGTGGAGAAATGACTCCCATTCCTCCCTCATTTCTCCCATTCCATGCTTCCCAAGGCATCCTTCCATCTGTGGATAGCTACAGTGGGGTCAGGCTGAGCTGGAGGTGGGGCTGGTCCCACAGGACTCATCCCCTCCAGCTTCTAGTTGAAGTGATTCCGAATGCTTTGATATACCTTCCTATGGAACTCCGAACATCCTCCCAAGGGTACTGCTGTCCATTATCCATAAAGCTGGCATAGGTCCCAGACCCATGGGGCTCTCTGCCTTCCCTCCCACACCTCACCCCCTATTTTCTACCTGAACTAGGATACTGGCCAGTCCCTAACTGCCTGGCTATACTACCCTGAAGGTCAGCTGCACATTCCATCCTAGAGCCTGGCTTCCCACACACATGCTTTGATTTCTGAGAAATTGTGCTCCTATGGGACTTGGTCCAAGGGCAGAGGATGGGCTTGTTTTGTTCACCATCTCCACCTCCCCCCCCCCCCCCCCCCCCCCCCCCCCCCCCCCCCCCCCAGTTATAAAGATCACAAAGGAAAAAGGAGCAGCATTTTTTTTTTATGATTTTGCAAGGCAGGTGGGTTTAAGTGGCTTGCCCAAGGCCACACAGCTAGGTAATTATTAAGTGTCTGAGCCTGGATTTGAACTCAGGTACTCCTGACTCCAGGGCCCGTGCTTTATCCACTGTGCCACCTAGCCACCCCATGGAGCAGCATTTTTTAAAAAATGATCCAAATAGCTTTGTCTAAGGGAAGAACTAGAAATCCAAGGACCTGTGTCATAGTCCTATCTGGGTTATCAACTGCTTATGTGATCTGGGCAAATCATCTACTTTGAGCCTTAGGTTCCTTCTTTCTAAACTGAATGGGTTTTGACTAATGATCTCTTGGGCATGCAATTGTTTCTGTGGAATAATCTTTGCCTAATGTGTCTGCCTTTTAGATCATAGGATTTAGAGCTAAAAATAACCTTATAGATTAGCTAGCCTGAGATCTGTGAGCTTGTTTTGCACTTATTTTGATATTTGTATTTCAGTGTAATTAGTTTTCTCTATGAATCCTATGTACTTTATTTTATTCATTTTAAAACATGATTCTAGGGACAGGTAGGTGGAACAGTGGAGAGAGAGAGAGAGAGAGAGAGAGAGAGAGAGAGAGAGCGAGCACTAGCCCTAGAGTCAGCTAGACCTGAGTTCAAATTCAGTCTCCAATTCTAGTTTTGTGACCCTGAACAAGTCACTCAACCAAAATTAGCCCCCTTCCCACTATACCAAAAAAAAAAAGGAAAAAATATGATTCTGAGACCAGTTTCATTGAAAGGGGTATACAACACAAAAAAGATAGAGTACCTGTAATCTAATCCAACCCTGGCACTTTACAGATAGGGAAACTGAGTCTCAGGGTGGTAGCATAATCTGTCAATAAAAAGCAGTCTAATAAAAAGCAGTAGTAGTCTATGAATTGAACCAATCCTTCCCACTATGCTTTGATTTGTCACATATCTGATCTCCTCAGGTAGATAAGGACTTAAAGCCCTTAACAGTAACTTAGAGACTGTACATCCCTTTCCACTTCTCTTGAGCTGAAACCTGTGCAGATTTGCTCAGGAGAGTCTCTCCAAGCTGTGTTGCCTGTGGGTCAGCAGTATTAGACTGGATGGCCAGACTAGCGGATCAGGTGAGTGCTCTGGTCTAGGTTTGTCCTTCCTTGCAATCTTGTGATTGCTCAGGGTAGGACAAAGCTAGCAGGAACTGATGACCTATGTAGGCTTCTTTTCTGAGCCCCTAGTGTCTTCATCTTCTCTATCTGTAGTCTCTCCTTCTTCCCTCTTTCTCTCTCTTTCCTCCCCCCACTCTGTTTTCTACTTCTTTTCCTTCATTTCTTCCTCCCTTCCTCCCTTCCTCCCTTCCTCCCTCCCCACTTGGTCTCTAGATTTATTTTGTCTTTATTTCTATCTCTCTACCTATGTCTTTTTGTATCCTTTGTTTTCTCCCTGGTTGCTATTGTCTCATAGTATTTCTCTCTCTCTCTCTCTCTCTCTCTCTCTCCATCATTTTTGCCTCTGTTCTTGTCTTTCTCTTTGTGTCTCCTGCTTTATTCTCTGTTTGTCCTTCACTATCATTCTCTTTCTGTTCACTTTTTTGGTTTCTTTTTGTATGACATTTTCTCTGTCTCTTTGTTGTTGTTTTTTTAATTCTGTCTCTCTCCCTCCACCCCTCCCCAACCTTCATCCCTTCTCAATCCAGAGCCAGCAGCCTTGTCTGCTTCCTGGCTGGAGGACAGGCATTTGAGGGCCAAAGGCTCAAAGTGTGGATCCCAGATCTCCCCTCTGGATGTTGTAAGAAGGCAGAATGAGTCCTTCCCACTAGGGAGCAGACTGTGCTCTGTGGGGGAGGGGACCTAAGCAACCAGATTCATTTTATGCATCCTAGGAACTGAGAAATAAATCATGTTATAAGGAGAAAAATTTTCTTCCAATTCTATAGCTATGATCCTAAGAATTTATGTAATTTTTTAAAAAAGTCAAGACCACATCTAGTCCATTTCCCATTTTACTTTGTCAAGCAAGTAAGGGGACTCAGTATTTTCTTGTATTTTATTGTTCAAACATTTTAATCTAAAGGTACTGCTTTTTGAGGGATAATGTACCGATTGAACCTCAAGAGTTAGAAGCTGTGAGTTCAAATCCTGATTCTGATACTCATTAACTGAATGACTATGAAAAAAATCAATTAGCCTCTCTGAACTTCATCATCTTTAGAATGGGGGTAAGGAGTGGGATAATAATAATACTTATTCTGATCTTCTGGGTTAGATTCAAGCAAGCCTTCCTGAAGGCAGGAGATTGAACCCTTTGACCTGGTAAAAGTCATGGTTCTCCAGTAACTCAGTATCACTACCTTAGAAGCCTCCTGAACTATATTTAACCTTACTTAGGGAATCTTAACCAAACCTCTTCAGAAAAACTGTCTCTGAAAATGGAATTTGTGTTGTGTTCCTGCATGGAGTATCTTTCCCACTAATTTTGTTCTTACCTCATCCTTCAAGACCAGATTCAAGGCCCAGTACTTCTGGGATTCCTTTCCTCATCATGCTGACCACTAAGTGGAGTGATGTCCTCCTTCCCCTTCATTCCTCTATGCCTTCCTGTATGTAGCATGAAATATAGTACTCAATAACAAATACACTGTCTTGGATTGTTCATTGTTGTTTTTAGGAATCTTCTCATGTCTCATGTCATCCAGATTGGATGGACAGGGTCTCTCTTTTCCTCCTCATCAAAAAGTCCAACAACACAAGGTTGGACAAATGATAAATATTCAAAATACCCTAGATCTTGATATCACCTACTATATAATTCATCTATTATCTTCAGGCTATTCAGAAAGGAACTAGGTTCAAATTTTATCCCCGGCACTACCAACTGTGAAACTGTAAGTCATTTAACCTTTTGGAGTTTCGGTTGAGTGGCTTGTTGTGATGGGGAGATATAACAAAGGAAGGGCCAGAGTTGGGTTTCAGGGATTTTTTTCCAGGCCAATACTAACATGGTAAGGCCGGATATAGGAAATCAATCAGGATTCTGGAGCACTTTGGGGATTCCTGGGTCTCAGCAAACACTTCATTAAGCCCACATCTTATTCCCATTGTGACTCTTCCAGAGATGACACCATTCCCTGACCAACTGGCCACCCAATATGCCTTGGCCTGAGAATATCTATCTGACGTGACTCCAGTTATTTCCTTTCTTTGTCTTGATGAGTGAGCTCCTAGCCCTTCTGATTTGTCTGAAGATCTAACTGATTGCTTTTTCCCTCTCTAATTCTGTTTCTCTGCTGCCTTTCTCTTTGGGGATTTGGAAGTATGGATGTCCAGCTGGGCTGAGTCTCCCAAGAGGGATCTCACAGGTACCACTCATTGCATGAACTGTATGGTGTTGTGCCAGGATCTAGCATGGACTGCCCATCTGCTCCCACAGAGTTTGCATGCCAGATTGGAGAAAGGCAATGCTGCATCCAATCTAGGTTTTCCTAGGGAATCATTGCCTTCATTACTGCTACCTGCTTATTTCCTAGCTTTGCAGTTCACCTTTAGAAGGCCCTCCAAAATGCATGTTTTCCTAGTCCTGAGACTCTTGTTAACAGTAATATTATTAATAATAATAATAATAATAATAATAATAAAGATAACATATTCATAGACTATTTGTACTGAAAGGAACTTTACAAAATACCTCCAGACCCTTACATATTCATCTCCATTCTTCTTGATCATTTACAACAGCCCTGAAAACCAGTCAGGACATGAGTTATTATCCCTATTTTGCAGAAGGTGAAGTCAAGATTCACACAAGTGTACAGTGATTTGGTCAAGGTCATTCAACTCATTAATTGCAGGGTTGAGACTAGGACTCAGGCCTTTTGACTCTTAGCCTGTAGTTGTTTCTGCAAGAACATCTCTGTTATCTTTGGTCATAGTCCCCATTTTCTGTG
The DNA here is from genome assembly GCF_037893015.1 of Macrotis lagotis. Taxonomy (NCBI): domain Eukaryota; kingdom Metazoa; phylum Chordata; class Mammalia; order Peramelemorphia; family Peramelidae; genus Macrotis; species Macrotis lagotis. The sequence goes on from NC_133661.1 coordinate 111,700,286, forward strand.
ACTTGGTCTTCTTCAGATTCTCAAGTAGAAAGTAAGGTTTACTGTCAGTCCTTTTTCCTCCTCTGAGAAAAAAAGGTGAAGAGAGGTCCCATTAAGACCATTTTGGGGGGCAGCTAGGTGGCTCAGTGGATAGAGAACCGGCCCTGGAGTCAGGAGTACCTGAGTTCAAATACTGCCTCAGACACTTAATAATTACCTAGCTATGTGGCCTTGGGCAAGCCACTTAACTCCATTGCCTTAAAAAAAAACCTAAAAAAAAAGACCATTTGGGGAGGAGAGAGACAACATTTGTCTATTTCATGTTATAGGTGAGGAAGAAACACGGGGTCTTTATGAGATGGCAGCAAAGAGTCAAGGTTGTATTTTTTAGGACACAACACAGGCTATCACACTGGGATATACTTTAGGAAATCATTCTCTTTTTTTCTCCCTCTTCCTCTCCACTGGGATAAAAAGGAAAGGGTCAAAGACAGAAGACAGTGGAAATGTCATGGAAGATTGTTGCAGTTGATCAAAGCTACTTGTTGGGAACTTCAAGATTTCCAGAGAAGAAGCAAACCAGGCAACCAGGCAACAATGGGAAAAAGCAGTAAATCTTTATTGGGAAAGCATTTTCCTGCTCACTAAGAGAAAAGTTTAGATACTTGAAGCCTGAGAGTAGTAGGAGGCAGTTAGTTGACACAATGAAAAGAATGATAAACTTAAGGATAGGAAGACTAAAGTTGCGACACTTATTTAACTGGGACAAGTTATGTAATCTCTCTCAGCCTAGTTTTCTCATCTCTAAAATGGGAGCTAACCATAGTATCTAGCTCCTAGCATTATTATGAAGATCAAATGAGATAATGGATGTAAAATTCTTTGCAAATTTTAAAGTGCTATAGATAATAGTTATTATTATTCATATTAACAAGGATGCATTGGGATTTCTGTTACTCAAAAGATAAGGACCCCAATAGATCTGGAGGGGATCATTGTTACCCCCAAAATAAAGATGCCATTGGGTCTGGAAGAGATGATTATCACCCAAAAGATAAGGACCCCCCATTGGGTCTGGAGGGGATCATTGTTACCCAAAAGATAAGGAAGGATCCCCCTGGATCTGGAGGGAATAAGGAAGAACTCCATTGGGTCTCCTGAGGCCAGGATATATAGAATGATCACGCCTGTGGGTGTGATGCTATTCAGGTCCAGCAGGTGGAGGAAGGGGATTGATGATCCAAGACCTGCCTGGCCCTGGCAAACTGTTTATGCCAGTTCTTTGGCTTTTCCTCCAGTTCCTTGTTGTGACACACCTAGACTCCCTCTGAATTCAGAAAAGGGCCGGTTGTCTTATAAGGTGGAAAGGGTCTCACTCAGGCAGATCCAGTTAGTTTCATACTATTGATGTCACAGTTGTGAGGACAATTTTGTGAGTTTTCATGAGGAGTGGAAGCTTTTAGCAAGGAATATGTAAAGGTTCTAGAGAAGGGAGAGGATAAGGCATATCAAGCAGGAGTAAAGGTCATATATAGAGGATAGACAGCTTCCTGAAAAAAAAAAAACAGACAGCAGAAGCATCTCTCTCTCTCTCTCTCTCTCTCTCTCTCTCTCTCTCTCTCTCTCCCTCCCTCTGCCCCTTCTTCCCCTGCCCCACACCTGCTATACAAACAGAGGATCTGAAGCTCTAACTCCATCCTGTCATAGGTCTCTTCCCAGTCATGGCTTGACCTGGGACATAAAAGGCCTGGGTTCTAGTTGCAGCTACACTATTCTCTCTTTGGAACTGCTGGAATGTCATTTTCCTATCCCATAAAATGAAAGGGTCAGAGTAGATGGCCTCTAAAATGCTTTCCAACTGACAGTCAATGACTTTTTTCCCCTTTCCCCTGGAAAGGGAGTGCAAGAGCAGCCCTGGTCAAGGCACCTTGCAGGAATAAAAGGAGGGCACAGGGTCTCTGGAGGGGCCTTTGCTCCTCTCCTTGGGAAGGAACAGGGCTCTGCTGCTCCCCTCTGCCACGTTTCACCCCAGCTGGCCTGCTCTCCACATAAGGCCGCCCCGATGTTGTCTGTAATGAAGTGTTGGGTCCTGAGCTAATCGCTTGGGCCGTTTCCTTTTTTTATTCCCCCTTTCCATAGGCCAAGTGTGGAGGGACCTCGAGCTGTGGCCAACAACAATACATTCTATTCAATAGACGTATAGCTTTTCAAACTGTGTGTTTGTGGGGCAGCCAGCAGTGGCCTGGCCCAGCTTAGGAAGAAAAAAACCCAACCACACACCATTTATAGGGGCAGATGGGTTCTTAGTGGAATTTGGAGAGAGTTTCTCAGAGCTGAGTCCAGTGCTTTGGGGAGGAGGGTGGGCACTGGAGCCAGGAGATAAGATCCCCAAGAGATAGGGATTTTATATGGGGAGGGATCTTCGTAGAGTAAAAAGCACATATTAGGTTATTTTGGCCTCCTAGAAAGAGACCCAGAGCCAGGAGTTAGGGAACCTGAATTTACTAACAACTAGATGTATCACTTTGGTTAACCCACCCAGGTTTTAGTTTCCAGTTGAATAGTTGGTCTGATCCTTAATCAGCCCTTCTTCACAGAGATACTGTGACCATCATTTGGTGGGGAAAATGATCCAGATTCTTGGGACAATTAGAAAGAATGGTCACTATGGCAGTAGGGGTCATTGTCCAAAATTCTGGATTTGAAGTCCAAATACCACCAGCTCAGTACCAAGTACCAAGTACTCAGATACTTCCTCTGTGTCCTAGGGCAAGTCATTTCCTTTCTCTGGGCCCAAGTTCCCTCATTTGTTAAAATGAATTTAGTGTCATAAGTCCCGAGTTTGAATCTTGACTTTGCCATTCCCTGTGGGATTATGGACAGGTCACTTAACCTCAATGAGCCTCAGCTTCTTTCTCTGTAAAATGAGTGAATTGAGCCAGATGACTTCTAAAATCCTTTACTGTTCTAGCTCTGCAATAGCTATAAGATCCCTTCCAAACTGACAGCCATAGTCCTGTGATCCTTCCACTCAGTGACCCAAAGCTCTTGGGTCTTAGACCTAGTCTTAGGTGATGCTGGCATTCGCTTCTGTTGCTGTAGTATTTTTCACTAAGAAAGATAAATCTACTGATAGGTACAGGATGAATTGAAAGGGAATAGCCTAGAGTCAGAAGAACCCCAGTCAGGAAGTTATTGGAGTGGTAAGTCAACCTTGATGGAATGAAGGTCTGGACTAGGAAGGTGGGATGTCAAGTTCATCTTGACTTACTAGACTTCCCTCCAAATCTGCTGAAAGCACAGTGACCTGCATACCACCTTGACCCTTAGGAAGAGTAACCACTAAATCTTTAGGCCAGAGGCCCAGTGGGTCTGTCACAGGATCCCATCACCAGGTTGGTTTAGAACCCATTTACAAACCAGGACAGGGCTGTCCCCTTCCCAAGGCTCCAGGGGAAATGTCCCTGATACCACACCATGCTGTCCTGTTTATCTGACCATCCCAGCCATGGCTTCTCTTCTGCCCCAGCCTAAGTAGATCTTCAGTGTTTCCGTGGGGGAAGGGGGAAATCCAAGGTGGCTGGGGTGGAATTACTTCACCTCCAACCAAGCGGTTCCTCATCTGCATACCTGTTCTCTATCCAAGTGTCCCGGGAAGGTTCCACTCCAAGCCATCAGAGTGAGTGCTGGGTCAATTCCAGAACCTTATCAAGGCCTCAGGGAAAGAGAGAAACAGAAGGACAGAATGAGAGAGACCAAAAGGGAGGAGGGGAAGATGAAAAACATTTATTAAGTACTTTCTATATACCAGCACTATGCTCATTTTAAGTGTGTCTTAGGAATATATATGTACATGTGTGAGTAAGCATGTCGGGTGTGCAAATGGGATTATATCTTTTAGCTTATGCCTGTATATGTGTGTATGTGTTCATGTGTTCACAAATATACCCATTTCTGAGTGTGTGCTTATGTTTGTCACACAGTTACACAAGTGAGTATGTGTGTGCAAATGAGTCCATATTTGCCTATGCAGGCAGGGTAAATTGGCGCATGTATGGAAAAGCATGAATGGGAATGTGGGAACCTATGTACCTTTTGTGAGTGTTCACTTGTATGTGTAAGAGCAATGAGAAAGGGAGATCAGAGGAAGGGGCAGTGGTATCAAGGGGGGGGTTGGGGGAAGCAGTTGCTTGAATAGCCTTCATATAGTATACTCATCTATATTATACTTCTGGGTGCCAAATGAACTTTTTCTACCTGTACCCCAGAAGCTCAATCTCTAGAAAACTGAAGCCAACTTTCCAAAGAGGGATCTAGGATTCAGAGAATGGGGAAAAGGAAGGGGGTGGGAAAAGGTATAGCTTTCCCCTCCTCTGTCATTCTGTCTCAGATTTTCTTGGCTTAGGTTTAAATCCTCCTGATTTTTCTTCAGCCCCTATCCTCAGACTCATGGTCTGACCCCCTCCAACATCTTTTGGCCATAAATCTCCCTTCTTTCTTTTTTTCTTCCCCATTCCCCATTCTCTTTCTGAGACCCAAACTTCTAACCAGTACTCTAGCACAGAATTATCTCTCCATGTCACCTTATGACCTGAACCCCTAAACACATCATTTGGTGGGCTTGTACCACCTTTCTCAGATATCTCAAAAAGTCAGGTTTTCTAGAGCCCTATACCCTGAATTTTTTATTCTAACCTGTAAAAGGAGGTCCCACCTGCATGACCATCTGGGCCATAACAGTCTTTAGGGAATCTGGGGCTTGGGGGGGGGAGTGTTTTTTGCTCTCTGTCAAACCCTTTAGGCAGGGAATGCCTTCACCCCTTGAAGGTCCCCATGTGCTAGCCTCAGTGGGAGGTATTCCTTCCTCATTCAAGCAGTGCTGTTCAGCTGGAGAAAAGGGAGACTCCAGGCCCTGTCTTGGAGGCAGGGGAAGCTGCCAGAGCTGTTGGTTACATTTCTTCTTGATATTTAATCACAGCCCTGGAGTGACTTGGCCCGAACTGTTCCAGGAAAACAGTCATTGAACACACACACACACACACACACACACACACACACACACACACACACACACACATTTTCCTGAACTAGTTCTACAGTTGTGTGGTCTTTTTAGGTGTGTGCTGGGGGTACTGTGACCTATTCCTCTCTTTCTCACCCCCTTTTTGGATGGCTTCCAATCCAGAGGTCTAGCTGATCAAAAGAAAACTGCTTATGGTAGCTCTGGCATTGCATGTATTAGCCATGGCTGTCTAACGCTTTGTGGGAGGGACTCGGCCTTACCATTGGAGAAGGACTCTGGGGTCTGCCTCAAGCCACAAACACCTGCCAGTAAAATAAGCCTGTTACAGAAAAAAACAAAGCCACACTTGGGAAGAAAGGGAAGGAAGGTGGTGAAACAAGGGCCAAGAGGAAGAGGAGTTTGGAGAAAAGTTCAAGAGACACTTAGGATAGACCAGACAGGGATGTTGGTTGAGCTGGAGGCCACTGTATTTGAAGACTTGGGCCTCCCCCCTTCTTAACTTCTATTAGAGTTAATGATATGTACAGGGGAGTGGGGAATTCAGTTTCCCAAGATCTCAGTTCATAGGAAAGAAAGGAGGAATACCTCTGGGAAGTGCAAAGACCAACAGAACCTCTTCCAAGCAGGGTGCTGCTAGCTGGGCAGGACAAGTTCCCAGCTCTTCTAGGATGTCATCTTCCCAGACCACCTGAACCCTCATGGTTGTTTCATTCCCATGAATGTGTTGAATATTTCCAGCTCACCATTCATTGAACACTCCATTTAAGCATTATTTTCAGCTGGTCTCTCATTGTTTTATGTGCATAAGTCTTCTTTTCCCAGTTCTCTGGGTGCTCTAGAAGACTCTCTAAGACCCTAAGTGCAGAGACTAGACCAATTTGCATTGGTAAAGAGAGTTCCCTAGATCAGCAAAATGACCAGAATCCCTAGGGACAGTTTTGTCCTTAGACTGATTTCTATTTATTTTATCCTGCCAGAACCAAAATAGGTGCAAAACTTGAAATCAGTGTCATAAATTGTTGGAGTTGGAAAGGACTCCAGAGATTGTTTTTATCCAATCTTTTTATTTTACTAAAGAAGACACTGAAACTCAGGGAGATGTGAGATGTTTTAACATCATAAAGCAAGTGAGTGGCAGGACCAGGACTAGGGCCCAGGTCTCCTGATCCTAGGCCAGTGTTTTTTTTCCACCATCTCCTACACTCAGAACAGGACCTTCTAAATCATTGCATCTCAGAGTCAACTTAGGTCTCAGCATATTTGTTGAGAGAGGAATCATTCCTGCCTTCAAGTAACTTAGAATCTAGTTTGGAATAAAGAAAAAGAGACTGGGGGAGAGGGAAGTGCCCCCCCCCCATTGCCAGCAGCTAGGTGGTACAGTAGATAGATCACTGGTCCTGGAGTCAGGAGGACCTGAGTTCAAATCAGGCCTCAGGCATTTAATAATTACCTAACTGCTTGACATTGGGCAAGTCATTTAGCCCCATTGCCTTAAATAAACATAATTTTTTAAAAATTTAAAAAAGAAAAAGAGATGGTTTTTATCAGGCAGGGTATATGCAGTGATAAGCGCATCAGAATAACTTCTCTGACTGTTGAGGAGAGAAGATTTCTGTGGCTTAGAGTGGTCTTCAAATCCTCCTTGGAAGAAGTAGGACCCACCTCCTGACAGAGCAGGGTTCTCCCCTTGGGGGGGGGTGGACCTTGAGTTCTGAGTGAGGATCTTCTGACCTACCTCTCCCCTCCCCCTGCTAACATCAGGCTTGAAATTCTGGAGGTTGCAACAGACCCCCATAAAGGAGACCTGAGGAGGGAAGGGACTGTGGCCAAAATGCTGGGGAGTTGGGGGGGAGGTCATTCTGTTATGGCATTCCAGCTTGAAATGTCTTTTGGCCAAAGGACAGTTGGGAAGGGAAGAGGGAGCAGGCTGACAGTTGGGCAAACCTCTGCTTTGGGGGCTGGGTCTTAGGGTGGGAATGGAGGTGGGGGAGTGTCATTGCACAAATAGCAGTAGAATATGGGGCAGTGAAGGAGCCTTGGGTTTTAGTGGGGAAAGAATGCAACCGAACTTTTGGAAACTTCAGTTAGGGAGGGCGGGAGGAAGGCAGGCTGTTAGTAAGACTCTGGCTCTGGAACTTAGTTCTTCAGTTTCAAGTAAACAGTCCCCCAGCCCTCCCTTCCCTCCTACCCCTCCTTCCTTCCCTCCCTTCCTCCACCCCCAGCTCCTCATTCGATGGGGCTCATGTGTTTCTATTTAAGGGCTGCAGTGTAAACCCAAGTGATTGGCGTCCACAGCCCCCTCTTAACTTCCAGTCTGAGCTTCAGACAGCTCCAAGAGAAGGAGCTGGGTCTCTGAGGGGAGAGCTGTTTATTTTTGCTGGAGTTTGCAGGGGTGGGGGGAGGTGGGGACTCTTCCTTCCTTCCTTCCTTTTCTTTCTTTCTTACTCTTCTTTTCTTTTCTTTTTGTTTCCTTCCCCCTTTTCCACCACAGACCCGAATGCCTCCCCCCCCACCCCTCCCTGAGTCTCCTGTTCAGCACTCATGAGACCAGGCTGGGAGATTGTGGAGCTCACATTCGGAAGAGACTTCTTTTCAGGCTCCTTTAGGAAACTCTGCGATTAGCTAACTCTCTGTGGGACAAACTTTGGGATTTGCTTCCCTCCCCCTTCCCTTTCTTTTCTCATTACTTCTCCTTCCTTTCTCCCTCCACCCCTTCTCCCTGCACTCCTGCTCCCCAATGTCCCCAGGCCCCGCTGCACTGCGGGCCAGAGGGGGGTATTTCTATATGGCCAGGCCTTTGGGATTATGCTGTGAGCCCCAGCTGCCTGCTGATTGGTCTGGTACTGGCGACAGAACGACCTATCATGAGTCGGATGGACAGAGGTCGGCCACCCCGTGGAGCCATGGCTGGACGCTGGCTCACCGCATGCTTTCTGCCCTCCCCAGGTGCCGACGTGAACTCGGAGCCCATGATCCTGGAGCAGTATGTGGTGGTGTCCAACTATAAGAAGCAAGAGAATGCCGAGCTCAGCCTGCAGGCCGGGGAGGTGGTAGATGTCATCGAGAAGAACGAGAGCGGTGAGACCCTCCTTCCCAGTCATCCTGGGGATAGTTGCCTGTGTCTGCTTTCCCTTCTGAAGGGGACTGGTTTTGTTCCCGTTCCTCTGCTCCCCTCCCTCCCCTCATCGCCGGTCTTCTCTCTCCCTCCCTCCTCCCTCTCTCCCTCCTTCTCTGAAGCTATACATTAGCTCCATCTGGTTCTGTGCTTGGCTGTGGGGGCTGAAGTTTCACCCTGTTGGTTTGGGCCAGAGGCCAGAAGGTTGTCTTGTGCTGTAAGAATGTCTCCCGGACTGATGGAGTAATTAACCGGCTCCCGTTAATGGAAAGCCAAGGCAGCATCGGCTGGGCTGAGATCCCACTTCCAAAGAAAGACTGACCAGTAGAACAGGAGACTCTTCCCCCTTCCCCTTCACCCTGCATCTCCCAGCCCCAAAGTGAGACTGGAGGTTGCGCTCAGAACGACTTTGATGGATGGATCAGTCCTGAACAAAGGTGCAGGGGTCACTTTGGACCCTTCCATCTCTTCCCTATCTCCCTGTTACTACTTCTCTTGGGACCACATTCTTAGCCAGAGCCCAGTTGGAGACCTGGGCCAAGCCCATCCATGATCAATTAACCATCAAGGAGACAGAGTGATGCATCTTGCCTCTCTTACCAGGGGGCCCCACCACACCCCTCAGAGGGTTAGAGCAACTGCAAGTGTAGGCAAGTCACCAGCTTACAGGTCCCTGTCTCGAACTGTCTTCAAATCTTTAAGAGGTCCCAGGGGAAGCAGGGTCTCTGGAAAAGCCCACAATTCCTATGTGAATGGTATGGCAAGAGGGAGGTTCTGACTTCCCAGTCAACACTCCTCCCCATTTTGTACAATTCCAAGATCAGGGTCATCAGAGGAAGCAGGGAGGTCGGTCCCATGGATGTCCAGGAAATGGTAGTGAGGAGGCGGGGAGAAAGAGGAGAGCCTTTAAGAGGCTTTCACAAACTAGGCCAAAGTACATATTGGCTCAGGAGCAAAAGTCACTGATGAAAAGAGAAAACCAAGAGTCAATAAACCTGTTGGGATGTGGGGGTCCATACCCCTGTTGACATCTAGCCGGCAATCCCCTCACTGCTGTGAGGAAGGATTCAGGTTGGGTATGGCAGGCTTTTTCCCTCAGGCTGGTGGCAGTGGATTGACTTTCCTGGAAATTTATTTGAGGAAAATTCCTCAAGAGCACTGACATTTTTAGAGCCCTGAGCTATTTGTCCCTCTCCACTGCCCTCTGGGGTTAGGGATGGGGAAGATCTATCTCTTCCCCAGTCTGTTTGACCAGTACAGATCTCTGCCCCCAAGGGGAAGATTCAGTATTGAGCACTGTCCTAATAATCTCTCCCATTCTTAGAGCATTTTTTGTTTTATCAAGTCCTATCCCATTTCTTTCTCATTTGAGTATTCAAGTATTAGCAAGACAGAGTTCTTTCTTCTCTCTCTCTCTCTCTTTCTCTCTCTCTTTTGGTAAATTTACATTGGTAAATTGAAATGACTTGCTCAGAGCTGCACTGCCTGGATCAGAAGCCAGGTCTCCTGATTCTCAATGTGAGTGGTCATTCCATCACACCATGCTGTGGTCAGGCTGAATGTGCCGTGTTTAGTAGCAGGGAAGGCCTGTGCATGATGAAAGAGGAAAGAGAATCAGCTGGTTGTTAATGAACCTTTAGTCTTGTCTTAGAAATAGAACAGAAAGTGAGGGCAGAAGTTACTAGAGTCTCATAGCCCTATGTTCTGAGACAGTATTCATATGTGTCCATAGGTGTCCTGGTAGAGATATTAACAATAATAATAATAATAGCCATCATTGTTTGTAGCTAGTAATTATCATTATTACTTATATGAATATCTGTCATTATTTATATAAATAATTTTTATTTAAATTGACAGTATTATTAATATTTAGATGAATCAATAATAAAGAACTTCAAGGTTTGCAAAGCACTTTATGTTATCTCATTTGGTTTTCACAACAACCCATTTTATTTTATCTTTTTTTTTTTTTGCAAGGCAAATGGGGTTAAGTGGCTTGCCCAAGGCCACACAGCTAGATAATTATTAAGTGTCTGAGACTGGATTTGAACCCAGGTACTCCTGACTCCAGGGTCAGTGCTTTAACCACTGCGCCACCTAGCCGCCCCAACCCGTTTTATCTTTAAAGATTTTATTTATTTTGAGTTTTACAATTTTTCCCCAATCTCACTTCCCTCCCCCCACCCTCCACAGAAAGCAATTTGTCAGTCTTTACATTGTTTCCATGTTGTACATTGATCCAAATTGAGTGTAATGAGAGAGAAATCATATCCTTAAAGAAGAGACATAAAGTATAAGAGATAACAAGTTCAGACAATAAGATAGCAGTTTTACAACAACCCATTTTAAAGAATGAGAAAACAGATTTACAGAGGATAAAGGAATTGTTCATAGTCACAACAGCTTTAAACATCCACTGTGTCTAAAGCCAAATTTGAACTTGGTTCTTCTTGACTCCAAGTCCAATGTTTTACCTACTGTAAAGATCTTACCCCTTTTTGACAGTTTTTCCCCTCTCTCCATTTTGGAAAGAACTGGCATGATAGAAAATCCATATGAAAAACAAATGGAGGTTATAGAAACAGAACCACGGGGAGATTGAAAACGACCTTTACAGTCATCTAATCTGACTCTCTTAATTATATAAGAGAAGCTAGTTTCTCAGTCACTTGGCCACATATTTGGCAGAACTCCTGAATCTCAGCTTGTATTCCAAGGCTTTTTCTACTATAAGTGACCAAAAAATCATTAGATTTTAAGCTTCTTGAGGACAAGGACTATCTTTTGGCTCTTTTGCTATCTCTAGGACTTCACATGATGCCTAGTGTATAATAGGTGCTTAATAAATGTTTATTGATTAATCTATCATAGGACAATGGGAGGGAGAGCTTGGATACCAAAAAGGCTGATGTGATCTTGGTCTGCCTACTAGCAGACTGGAGTCTTGGATGAGGTTAGGGACAGTTCTGCTGAATTCTTCTTGGCTCATATCACATTGAAGGTATTGGGTTCAGTTATGAGCATTGCTACTTTATGAAAGACATTCTCCTCAAAGGAGAACAATCACTACAGTGAAGAGACTCAAAACCCTTAAATGTGAGAAATAGCTAAAAGAACTGATTATTTTCACCTGGACAGAAGAATTAGGGAGGGGTTCTGAAGGTAATATGGTATAGTGGAAAAATTGCTGGATTTGGAGTCAAAGGACCTAGATTCAAATTCTGACTTGCACCCTTTTCTGTAAAATGCATGTAGTAGATTAGGTGACCCAGGGTCCCTTCTAGCTCAAATACCATGATCCTGTGATCTATAAAGTAACCATGTGGAAGAGGCATTAAATTTTTCTGTGTAGTGCCAAGGAGCAAAAATAGGATCAATAGTCATAAGACAGATTTCAACTGTGTATAGGGAAGAACTTCTGAATAACTGGAACTGTCCAACAGTGAAGCAGGATGCCTCATGAGGCCATGAACACAAGATGTCATTGGCAGTATTTAAGTAAAGTCTGAAGGCCCAGTTGCCTGGAATACCTCTAGGGGAAGGGTTTGTTTTATTGAAGACAAGGTGACTTCTAAATTTCCTTTCCACCTCTGAGTTTGTGATTCTGGGAGATGACATAGGTACTAATGTCTGCCACCACTCCATACCCCTCAGAACTTGGGAGGTTTCAGCACTCAGAGGGCCAGCAGGAGCTATAGTAGGTGGGTAGGAGTTTTTTGGAAAGACATAATTGGCTGGAATGAATAGTTAGAAATGCACAGAAAAAGCATCAGAGTCCTCTCTGTGGTTTTTTTTTTATAGAGTCCTTAGCATCCTTGATATGCTATTCGCCCTTGACCAAACTCCATGGATGGAACCTCACTGTAGGTGAAATAACTATGGAAAATGTGGTACACTCTTGAGACTTTGCTTTAGTTTCTGTCCTCTTCTAGGCGGGTCAAACTTATAAAGTCTATGCGCCTCAGTCATTTGGACTGTGAAATGAGAATAATTTCTTACCTGCCTGAAGGTAGAGGGCAAGACCAGATGGTCTCTTTGATATCTCTGACAACTCTAAAACCTGTTATTCTCTGACACAAATAAATGAGAAGAGCTCTCTCTGAACTCTGAGATTTTCTTTGTTTTAACAGGGTTATTTCTCTATTCCCATCCCCCCACCCCAAGTAGACTTTGAATGTAAGTGTGGGACAATTATTTTCATATGAGACCTGGGAACCCTGCATTCTTTGTTCTGCCCCAGTCCTCTTTTGCTGACATGGAAAACTAGGAAGTATAGAAGGAACTTGAAGCTTTAACCCGAAAAAAGGTTGTATATAGGGAGATAGGGTTTTGTTTCTTTTAGGAGGCTCAGTACTTCTGACCAGTAAGGTAGCTTCAGGCATATACTATATGTGCTTGTGTAGGCTTATGTTGGCACCTTCATATACAGCGTGTGTGTGTGTGTGTGATATTTGTGATGTGTGCCTCTATCTACAAGTTGGACTCTAAATGCTTAGTGATTGAAGTTTGAACTTGGAAAGAATGGCTTGACTGTGGTATCTTTGACCTTAGGACATGGGCCTGTTGAGGCATTTCCACTAACATTGTTGGAACTCTGTTCTGCGTCAATTATGGAGCAAATGAAATCTCTGCTTTTTCCTTGCCTTGCTTTGCTCCCAACCTCAAAGTTTTCAGTAGTAGATCAAGGCAGGGTGGAGGGTGGGGGAAGATCTTTTAAGAGCTTCAACTAATGAGATTAGAGCTCTCCAAGTGATGTTTCTCTGCATCTCAAAATTTCTCCCTGTGTGTGCAGTAAGAAGCTCTGGGTTACACAGGGGAATGGAGTTTGGGATGTGCCAATGCTGATCTGAGAAGAGACTTGATGTAGGAAACACAAGTTGATTCAGAGAAGGTCCCTGAGGTTCCAGATAGCACTTTTGAAAGCCTCAGATTATGATGCTGTGGGTGTGAGGGAAATCCAGACCAGCTAATGTGTAGCCCAAGTCCAGTTGAGTGAGTGACCCCAATACATGAGATGATACTTTGCATAGTTGGAAACTCAATAAATACTTGTTGATGGTTTGAGTTTGGAAAAGTAGGAGTAGTTCAGGGAATCTGGGCTGAATACCATATGCTAAGAAGTAATAAATAATATCTAGCATTCATTTATATAGTAATTTAAGTCTTATAAAATGCTTTATATACATAATTTCATTTTGGAGATAGGTGCTATTATTATTCCCATTTATATACGGTGAAACTGAAACATAAGTTAAATGACTTACCCAGGGTCACTTATCTGAGACAAGGTTTGAACTGGAAGTTTTCTGACTCCAAGTCTAGCACAATCCATTGTGCCATCTAGCTGCCCTTTAAAACAGAACCTCCTCAAATGGAGGAAGAGCTAATTTAAGAGAGCTTTTATTGCCAGATCCCAGAGTTACTCTGAGTAAGGTTTCAGGTAGCTATAGAGAAAACAGTTTTGACCTAAAATCATAGGGTATGTTTGGGGCCCAGACAGAAAAAAAGACATACTTCTCCAGGGACCTAGGGTATAATGCTTAGTGGGGAAACCAGTTGCAAAACCCCACATTCTTCTTCAATAGTTTTGCCAATCTTTTCAGCCTTGGTTTGGATCCATCCCTAGGATGAGTGGCAGTCTCTAAGAGTGTGGCTTCCTTAAAAAGACTGAGAATTCTTCACTGGGATCATGGAGGAAGTCAGGTGATACTGTCTCTTATTGAATCCATGGGTTTGGTGACTTTTTGACCATTGATTTTTGGGGTAGCATTAATTCCAAGGGTCTCAATTACTAGAATCCTATATTGAGTCAAATAGACTTGCATTTTTCCCATCAGTTTCTTCCACTCCACATTAGAACCTAATCTAAGTTAATTTCTATGTTCTATATACTTATTGCTATTTTTTTTAATAATATAGTAATATCTGGGGGGGAAGAACCCAGTCTAGAGGTTGAAGATGAGTGGTGAGAGTATCACTGCTTAAAGGAGAGACAGATGGACAGAGACACAGACATAGAGAGAGACAGAGCCTCTTCCCATGTCTACTATAACTTTTGCATACCAGTGGGCCAACTGCTTTCCCTCTCTTATCTTGTTGGCACACTGGCACATTGGCACAGTGAGTGGCACTCACATGTCACATGTTTTCTGTGAGCAGTTTCTGCCTCTTCAAGTAACTCCCTGGAATGGAAACCAAGTCTTTCTTGTTCTATCCTGAGCTCCTCACTGCAGACTTGGAGTGGGTGAGAGCTAGGCTGTGGGCTCATTCAGATAATTTCCCTGTTTCTTTCATGGGACAAGAATAGGCCAGAATTGATTCACCGACATCCCTAGGACACCCCAGAGTCTCTCAGGGAAAGTAGTGTAAGAAGACAAATGTATTTTCCAAATGAGAAAGAAAACACATTCTGGTAAACCAAATATGAAATATAATGAGACCTCTGTTCTTAGATAGAGTAGAGGCTGATCACTTATCAATCAGTTGTCAACAAGCAATTTATTAAATATTTATATGTCAGCCATTATCCTAAGTTTTGGGCAAAGAAAAGCAAAAATCAATGCCTATTCTCAGGGCAGGTGGTTGACAGAGAAGTGAGGCAACTGTGTATAAACAAGATCAATTGGAGATAATCAATAGAAGAAAGGCACTAGAAATCAAGATATCACATAGGAAATGAACTACCCTTCCAATGACAATGGTGATTTTTTTGATTCTGGTCCCATTGTTGAGCTCAGTCATCTGCCATGCCTTTATGGAAGAGTTAGTAAACCTTGCTTAAAATGTCAGATCTACCCTGGATCATTCTCTCCATGGTCAACTGCCTTTCTTCTTCAGTCTGACCCAGGGGAAGGTTAAATCTAGTCATACTGGCAAGAACAGGAAGAACCTCAAACATGTCGGTGTCCACTAAGTACAGAGCAATGTACCCCATACAGGAGAAGACACCAAGATGAGTCTGACCCAGGTTCTGTCCTGCCGGAGCTCAGAAGCATGAGAACTCTAAATGCAAGAGAAACAGTCTACAGTTCTATTTTGTGGAGCAGAGCATCCTAGAGGCATATTCCAGCCAGAAATGACCACTGAAGTGTAGGCAAGGCCTCAAAGGAAAGCTCTGGGATAGCATATCCTGACCCAGAAAAATCTAAGGGAATGGAGTTCCTTTAGGAAACGTTCAGGTCAATTTGCCTCCTGTTTTGTTGCTTCCCCTCAGGGTCTAAGTGTTCTGTGCACATAACAGTGGTGAACAGTGCAAGATGATGTTTAATTAACAGTTAAATTATATGACACAAATGTAAGAACTAGAGTTCTGAGATGAGTCAGATAAGTCAGCTCATGAAGGTTCAACTTATCAGAAAAGACTTTCTGACAGTAAAGGGACTTGGCCTGGGCCTGAAAGTATAGATAGGTCATGAGTTAAGAAGAAGGTATAAAGGGTAGGGGGACTGGGAAATATGAGTGAAGAAATAAAAACAAAAATGATCATGGCATATTCATTAGCAAGTCAAGAGACTAGACACTGAAACAAGGCCAAATGATGCAGGACTTGGAAAGGCAGATAAGAGGAGATTGGGCTTTTGATAGGAAAGTGGGAGTTATTGAAGGTTTCTAAGCAAGGGAGTGAGTGACATGATCAAGGGAACTTTAAACTTGAGGGAGATCACTAGACTAGTGATGATGTTCAGGAGAAAGACAAAGATAAGAAAGTGAGAAAATTATCCATTCCCAGGAAAGATGAGAGAACTTGCCATTAGATTGACAACTGAAAGGACCCTTTGATAGCTCTATATTACAAATAGGGAAACCGAGACCCAGAGTTATGAGGTCACTTGCCAAAGGGCACATGGGTATCCAGAGTCACACACTGACATGGGCTCCTGGCTGGAACTGTTTCCAGTAGAGTGTATCATGCAGTTGGAATGAAGAGATGTTGCAGTCTGTTGAGTCTGGGCAGCTAAGAGAGAACTGGTAACTGATTTTAACCTAAATGACTTCTTTTCCTTCTCTTATTTTTCAGTCATGCTTAACTTTTCTTGGCCCCATTTGGGGTTTTCTTTGCAAAGATACTGGAGTGATTTGCCATTTTCTTATCCTGCTCATTTTTCCAGATGAGGAAACTGAGGGAAATAAGGTTAAGTGATGTACCAAGAATCACACAGCTAGTAAGTGTCTGAAGCCAGATTTGAACTGATGAAAATGACTCTTTCTGATTCCAAGTCCAGTATTTTATAATATTTCTTCACCTACCCCCTCTTTGAAATGTAGGACTTGATTCCACTGGAAAAGGGAATAAGCATTTATTAAGGCAGGCGCTATGTTACAAATATTATCTCATTTGATCTTCATAATAACCCTAGAAACCTATAGGCAGGTTCTGTTGTTATCCCCTTTTTTACAGTTGAGGAAACTAAGAAAAACAAAGTTATGGGGCCTGTCCAGGATCCCATACCTGGGCTGTCTTTGAACTCTTCCTGACTGCAGACCAGTGATTTATCTAATGCACACTAGTTACCTCATGGCAATTTCACAATGGAATTTTATTCAGTGGCCTGGGGTAGTCACTCCTCTGATGCATACTGATGCTAATGTACCATTTCAGTATTAGCTATGAGACTCGACTTCCAGAATGGGATTTCCAACATATAGGGCAAACAGGTTTCCTTCCATTTGGGGGATCAAGGGGGTCTATGTTGAACTTAAAACATGATGACAAAGCTCCAGAGCAACCTTTCCCTCTATGCTAAAGTAGCCTAACCCTAGATTGTCCAAGAGAGTATTCAAAAGAAAATTGGATGGGTAGGTCAAAGATCCAGGTTGTCTGACTGACTTGATCATCACTTGCCTGTGTAATCCTGAAGCTCAGTTTGCTCATTTGTAAAATGAAGGGATTGGGCTGGATGTCCCACTTCTCAAAATTCATGATTCTCTGAAAACTGAAAATAGCTGTCAGGGAAAGACTATTTGAGTTCTAAGTTGCATCTGAATGTAGAGAACAATCATGTTAGGAGCTGTTGAGGTACTATTTGTAATGGAAACACTGACAGACTTTAAGGCCTACACTATTACCCTGGAGTCACCAGGTTTACCTCCATCTGAGAGGCACCATCAGGACACTTCTCTGGCAGGTCTTTGGCCTAGTCTTAAAGCTGAGGAGTAGGAATAATGACACTCTAGCCCTATTTCTTTCCTCATTGCATAACAAATTTCCAGTACAGAATTGTCTGCAATATGTAAAACAAACTCATTCTGGGGAGTGTAATTTGTCTGTCCCTGGGGAATTGGGGTTGAGAGATTGTTCCTTTCTTTTTCCTTTCCCTAGATTATCTTGTGGCGATGCGATATTACACACTTAAGCAGTTGGGTTTATGGTAATCATTTTGGGGCTCCAAGATACTTTGGGGTTTTTTGCTCTAAATTATCAGCCGCAACCATTCTCTCCACCGATATCAGTGTCTTTGGGATTCCATAACCTCATGTTCCATAACCATGTTACCACTGCTGGCAGAACTCCTCACAACTTTCCTTAGGAAAATTACCTTGAGAGTTGTCATTCTAGGATTTTATGACTTAGGCCAGATGTTCTCAGGGCCAATACTTTCCTGGGACACTCTACAATGGGCACAGATTCACCAAGCTCCCTAGAGTCCTCTCTAAAAATGTACCATAGACTTTTACCATAGGTTTTTGATGACATGAATTTTTCAAAATAGCAGCTAATCTAAAAAAATATGACATCTACTAAGTTTTTTATGTACCTTAAAAACAGGTATGCTGATAAATATTTAACAACCAGCTTCTGCCCTGCACCAAAGAAAAAAAAACCATAGCATACTTTTAAATTTAATATGCATTTTTACCATTTTCTTCATTACTTTAAGTCTAAAAGATTCAGCAAAACAATAATTCAAGACCTGTTTGCCAATTTCCAAAGTATAAATGCTCACAATGACAACTTAATAGTTGACTTAAATGAACAGACTCTAGCATACCCCTGTTTACAAGCCACCAAGTGTATAGGCTGTGTTTCTAGAATGAAATCTCATGAGAAGGAAAAAAAAAACATGTAGAAACATACACTGAAAAATAACACTGATTATAGGTTGCAATCAGATTTTATACAAGCCAGATTTTGGGGGAAAGCATAGTCTATTTTAGACTGTAATAGTACACTGTAGTTAAGAAGCTGTGTCGTATGTGGTGGATAAAGAGTCGGGTCTTGAAGTCATGAAAACCAGGGTTCAAGTTTAAACTCTGGTTATGTCACCTTGTACCTCTCAGGGCTTTAGATGACTCTAATGGGTTGTCTAATAAGGTAGGTGAAGGGAATAAATATTTTTTTAGTATTTACTTTGGCACATAATTGGAGGGCTTGGTGGTGTTATAGTGGGTAGAGTTGGGTCTGGAGTCAGGAAGAATCATCTTCCCAAGTTCAAATCTGACCTCAGATGCATATTAACTGTGTGTACTTGGGCAAGTCACTTTATCCTATTTAATTTTCTTTTCCTCATCTGTAAAATGACCTGGAATAAGAAATGGCAAACCACTTCAGTACCTTTACCAAGAAGACCCTAATGGGCTCATGAAAAGTCGGACATGACTGAAATGACCAAACAACAAATGACAGACACTTAATAAGTGCTTATTGATTGACATTGTACCAAATGCATATTACAAATATGATCTCATTTGATCCTTACAACAATCCTATAAGTCAGTTACTATTATTATCATTTTGAGGCAAACTGGGTAAGAGACTTTGCCCAGGCTCATACACCTAATGTCTAAGGCTGAATTTAAACTCAGGTCTTCTGGACTCCAGACCCAGTGACCTACCCAGTGTACCACAAGCTGCTTCAATAAATTGCAAAGAAGATGCTAGTCCATCCTGGTAGAGTTTCTTTATCCAGGAGTTCTCTATTTTAATGAAATTACAAGTCCAACCTCTATCCTCATACCATACCATTTGAATTTTAATTCTCATCATCATTTTGGTAAAGTTGCAGCTTTACTTTCCTAATTACATATTTTACTGGTCCTAGAAAGGCCTTGCTTTCTCTGGGTGTTCAGGGACATTGTGGCTGCTGGAAGGAAGCCAAATTAAAATTTTGCTGATCTATAAAGTGAATAATCCACTATATGAGATCAAAGGGTGATTGTGAAAGTCCATCTCCTCATGTTGACCCAGTCTAGTAAATCAGCTACTCCCAGTGCAAAACATTCCATTCTAGAATCCTTGAGTTATGTTGTCCTTATGCTCCCATTTGGGGTGGGGGTAGGGTGAGAAGGATGTCAGCAGGTCTCCAATTGTTTTCCTTTTTATTTCAAACTGGGAAGGACACTAGAATGAGCAAACTGAGTCACCCCAGAGCTGACCTGTGCCAATTGAACTCTTTTGGGCTTCTTGTATACTTGCTTTGGAGATTATTTACAGGGCCAGAAGGAAGGTATTGCTACAAGCTTCATAGTAACAATCATTTCTCTAAGACCTTTGGCTAGAAATTTCAAAACATTAATGCCTCCACCAGCAGGGTATCCCTTCTTCCTCAGGAACAAACTTGCCAGCCCTGCCAGGGACAAAGGTAGCTTGGTACAATAGGAAGGGCATTGAATTTAGAGTCAGAGGATATTTGTTCGAAACTCACTGCTTTTGTGACTTTGGAAAAAATCACTTAACCTCTTTGGACCATTTTTTCCCCTCTTCTGTAAAATGAAGGAGTTGGGAAGATAGTCACTAGCTCCCTCTAATGCTAAGTCTATGATGCTTTGAATGGGAGTTTGAGATGCAGGGAATAAAACAAAGAAATGAAAATCAAAGAAACTTATCAAAGCTACCCCCTTTTTCATCTGGGTTTGAAAGCTGAGATGAGTAGATGTGTGTATGGAGGGGGTGGCATCTGCATCTGCTTTTCCCATTGTTGAGGAGGTTCAAATACAGCTATATTGTTTTGGATATGGCAAATTTTCACAAAATCATGGAAACCTTACTCCTTCTATGCAAAAAGCAGGGCCAGGTCTTATAGCCCTGCTCCAGTTCCTGGAGGATTGTTTTGGACTCCCTTGGGACTAGGTTTATATTTTAGAGTTACTAAGGTGGTGACCCTTTATATGTACATTGCTATCACCACCATATTAATTAGTACCCTTCCCAAAATTTTTGAGAATTAGGAAAGTCATTCTCCCATCCAGTTATTTTTCTTTCCTGGATTATCCCAAGGAAAAAGGGTGACTGAGAAAAACAACTGAGGGACTTTATGTTATCACAATAGCTTACACTTCCATAATGATTCTTGGGAAGGAGGAATAAAGTAAGCCAAGAGGTGCATAGTAAGAAGTTTGACAGGAGTCAAGGTTTCATGTCAAGGAACAGAGGAAATTGAGGTTAGAATGGTAGGTTGAGACAACTCTTTCCCTAAAGCAATTCTGTGAGGTAAGAAGTACAATTGTTATTATACCCATTTTGCATGTGAGAAGAATAAGTGGTTTGAACATATCTCAAATGTTTAAACACCAAATCAAGAACCTTTCCCCCCTGGTGCTATATTGTTTCTGTGATCAGAAGTAAAATAAAAATATCCCAAGTGAACTAGGCTGTTGGATACAGTATGATTTTCAATGCCAATCCCATTCTTAACATCATATATAGGATCATTGATTTAGAAGTTGAAGGGACCTTAGAAACTAACTTAAACCAACCCCCTTTTTTACAAATGAAGAAACCAATCTCCATATTAAGTTACTTGTCCAAGATCATATACAGATGGAAGGTCTAGGTTTTGAACCAATGCTCTCTGATCGCATATCCATTGCCATTATCATTATACTACCCATTACCAAATTCATATTCTGATTATGGGTTGATGTTTTTCCTTTGACACATCCCCACATTTAGTAACAAGAGGGGAAAACTTGAGCTGACTTCCCAATTCTATAGTTCATTATCCCTACCAACAGGGGGCAGCTTGGTGGCCCAGGCGATAGAGTCAGGGAGGTTCAAATCTAGCCTCAGACTCTTACTAGCTGTTTGATCTTGGGCAAGTCACTTATCCCTTAATCCATCTAGGGCCATCTCCAGTCATCCTGATTCTGGCCAGCTGGACCCAGATGGTTCTAGAGGAGAAAGTGAGACTGGTAACTTAGCACAGCACCCTCTCCCTCAAATCCAATACATGTGCTTGTCATGGCATCACCTCCCTGATGTCATGGTCTTCTTCAATAATGAAGGATAAACATTATTATCCCTACCAAAAAAGAAGGAGAAGGTCCATGCTAGACAAAGTGGGGGGAATTTAGTGATCTTGTCTTTGATCCATTTTGTGGCTTTGTGTTGGCCAGCATCCAGCCCCTCTTGCCTCATCCCTCCTGATATTTTTTAACCTCAAAGCTTAAATGTTTAAAGAGACTCATTTTTCAAAGGTGTTAACTTCCCCCCTACCAGAAAAACCTTTATCCTGCAGCCTGAAAAGTAGACACTCCCCTTAGTGGCGACGCTGCTCCTGGGGGGACCTGGGGTGGATTTAGCCAAAGGGAGACAGGCAGCTGGAGGAGATGTTGTTCTTCTTGGCGAGATGCCGTGGTGAGACATAAATCAAGGAGGTTTTATGAGCCAGTTTGTGATCTCCCTATTAGATTTGAGAGGGCCTTCTCCCCTCCTCCAAACTATTCCTTCCATTTTGTTCTCCACATGGTCTCAGAGCTAGGTGAGGGGGGTCACTGTTGTGGTTGGCTAGTCACCCAATCCTGGAGCTTTCTAGACTGTTTTAAAAAATGTGTTTTCTGTACTTGAATTGATAGTGAGGAAAGGCCTCAGTAAGTCCTGGCTGTTCTTTTTTTGTTCCTCTGTCTTTTGTCTTTCTTTCATAGAGCACAGGATTTGCATTTATTGCAAGAATTTAGAAATGTACCAGTAGGGACCAAAGGAATATTCTCTAGGTTATCATCTCTAGTGATTAGACTCCCCAAAGTCTATTGAATGCTCATCCTCCACCTCAAGTGATCATGCTGTGGCACCCAAGATGATATTCACTAAGCCATATGTCACCTCCTTCTGACTTAGAGCATTTGGTCAAGGGATTGCCATTTGGGGCAGCTGCTAAGAAGAATTAGTAAAATCACCCTGATCAGCGTCATTATCCATCACTTGGATAAAGGCACAGAGGCACTAGATGACTCAAAGAATGACTAATATGTTGGAGGAATTATATCCAAATTGTTTTGGCTATCTGGAAGGATTAGTTAAAACTAACAAGTTGAAATTTAATGATGATGAATGTAAACACCTACATGTAGGTTTTTTAAAAATCACCTAAACAAGAACAGGGTGAAAAATAACTAAGAAAGGACATAAACAATTATTAAATATTTCAGATGATGGAATTATAATCCAAAAATTATCTTGATAGTTTGGAAAAATGGGTTGATTTTAACAAGTTGAAATTTAAAAGAGATAGATGTAAAGTCCTGTTCTTTGGTTCAAAAAAATTAGAAGGATAGATGGTAGTTTGTGTGAAATGACTTGGGGTTTTAATTGACCAACTTAGAATGGATCAACAATATGACATGAGTATCATAAAAATAAAACATGTTTTTTAGGTTTTATTATTAAATGTCAAAACAAAGAATACTGTAAACTGTCTCAATCAGACCATATCTACATTAGAAGGAAACATTTATTTATTGTGCCTACTTTTTGCTGGACATTGTACTAAGCACTTTACAAACATCTCATTTGATCCTCACAACAACCTTGGGACAGTTGAGGAAACTGAGGCCGGCCTTATTTATAGGCACACAGCTCATAAGGGGCTTAGGCTGAATTGGCTCTAGGTACATTGTATGTTCAATGATAGAATCCATGTTTTAAAGAGGATTTGGGCAAACTGGAGGGAACACAAAAATAGTGATTGGTGAACTGAAAACTACATCAGGAACAGTGGAAAGAATTGAAGATGTCTCCTTTTGAGAAGAGAAGGGTAAAATGATCAACCAGTCAGCATTTATTAGGGGCTTCTTTTATGGCAAACCTTCTACTAGGCTATCAACAGGACTATATTGTATGGATCCAAAACAGACAATTAGGCATAGAGCTGCCAAGTACCAGGAAACAGATTCACTTCAGTATAAGGAATTGATTTCTAATTGATATTCTAAAAACAATAATTGGTAGTTAGGTGGTACCATAAATAGAGCATGGAACTTGGGTCTGGAATCAGGAAAACTTGAGTTCAAATGTGGCCTCAGACTCTTGCTGTCTGTCTGTTTCTGGGCAAGTTATTTAACCATTGCCTCAGTTTCCTTATCTACAAAATGGTAATAATAGAGCCTATTTTCTAAGATTGTTAGGAGGATCAAATGATATAATATTTCTAAAGCAAATAGCAGAGTGTTTGATATATAATAGGTTGTGGCTCCTTTCTTGGTCCTCATGGAAACACTTCTGCACACATACACACACATACATACACTCTCTATGTGTGTCTCTCCCTCCTGCTCTCTTTCTTCCTCTCCTGCTCTCCCCCCCCTCACTGTCTCTGTCTCTGTCTCTCTCTCCCCTCCCCCTCCCCTCTTTCTTCCCCTCTCTCTTCCTCCCTACCCCTCTCCCTCCTTCTTTCTCTCCTTTTCTCCTTCTCTGCTCTGTCTATCTCTGTCTCTCCCTGTCTCCCTCTCCTCTCTCTCTCCCTCTCCCTTTCCTCTGACCCCTAAGAGATTTCTCCCATCTTTCCATAATGTCAGAGTATCCAAGGAAGCCAGTTTGGAAGACTTAAGGAGTTGATCAAAAACATCTAGCCACTCTAAGTCACTCCTAGTCATCTACCCTCCCCAAAAAAGTGTCTCTTGTGGCAAAAATGGCTGGGTTTGAAACAGCAGCTGCAGAGGTCAAGGGTTACCATATGCACTTTGGAGAGTTCTTTATGCAGACCAAATGTTTTGAATATTATGTTTCTGGAGACATGGCAGCTGAGGCATAGGCTGGAGTCTCCTTGGGCTGCTCCTGTTGCATTTCAACATAATTTGTTTTCTAAAATCAAGGAGAAAACACATCATAGTATAAAAGGCTCCAAACTTGGACTCACTGGTACTGGGTTCATATCCTGGTTGTGGCACTCATTCTGAGTAACCATGAACAAATCATTCACTAGAACTTGATTTCTTCATCTGTAAAATCAGAAACTTGAACTTGATCATCTTCAAGTTTTCTTCTCTATTTAAAGCCTATGATCCCATAAAGCTGATGAGGTCCATCTTTATACTTCATTTACCCTTGCCCTAGATGACCAGACTGATATTTTTTTCAAGCTGATTAGCAGGAAAGCAAGAAAGTAGCTGGGGTTCATGGAAATATGTTGGAAGGTATTCTAGAGAGATATTGGTTTTGCTGGTTTTTTTCTTTAAAAACTGTATCAAAAAGTTGACCTTGAGGAAAAAGGAAGGTCCCAGTAGAGGAAGAGATGAATAGGGTAGAGAGGGAGAAGGGTGCTGTTGGGTGGTTGGGCTTGTGTCAGATGAGGACAAAATTATTAACTTGAGTGTGTTCCCTCAGAGCCGGACTGTGAATAAGCAGCCTGAGAGCTAGTTTGGCAGCAAGTAAGGGACCATAATCACAAACAGACTGGCTTTGGTTACAACCAGAAAGATGACTTTAGACTGCTGGCTTCCATGGAGAAGAATGTGCCCCCCTCCCCTCACAGTGCTTGCCCAAACCTTTGCCCAGTTAAACCTGATCTGCAAATGCAATAGGTCCCATGCTGAAATATGGGAGCCACTTGGGATAAGGTCTGAAAAAGACAGTCATTATTTCCAAGATTTCCAAGGTTCCCTTTGGAACTTTGGTTGTTCATCAGGGTGTTTGATCCCTTTCTGTTTGCCTACTTTTCCCCTCTTCTGTCTCTTATGATTTGCCTCCTTCCCCTTGGGGATCAAGGAGCTGGGAATTCCAGAATCTCAGGAAGGGGCTGGGAGAGTCCCACATTCTCTGAGTCTCTGCCCTGATCAGAAACCCAAACTAGACAGAGCCATAGCTGCTTTTACTCAGCAAGCTGGCATTGGTTTTTTGGTATATGCTCAACCCTGAAAGAGAGTAGAAGGGGGAAGGGAGTGATACAAAAGAAGAAGTAGTGAGCCTTACCATCTGGCCCTAGATAAAATTGTGAAGTCTTCAGCATCTTCCACTTCCCTTCTTAGGCCCTTCCTTTACCCTTATGACCCCAAAAGCTCTCTCTAGGCATACTAGTATCTTAGCTGAGTCCTCTGAATTTGCCTAGTATTTTGTATTCTCTCATATACTTATTAGTTTCTATTGTGTATCACAACTATTTGTACATATCTTGTCATTCCTATTAGATTTTATATTTCTCAAGGACAAAAATTGTGTCTTTTTTGCCCATTGCTGTATTCTCCAGCATCCCTTCTATTGCCCCTCTCTCACCACTCTCCATGTTTGCTGAATAAATGATTGAGTACCAACCAACAAATAATAATCAGCTCTTATTATGAGAAGCAGTATAGTATATAATCAGAACAACCAGAGTTCAAATCCTTCCTCTCCAACTTACTCTGTGACCCTAGGTAAATAATTTTTCAACTTGGAGCCTCAGTTTCCTCATCTGTAAAAATAGAAATAAGGTTCAAGTGAACGTAACACACTTTGCAAATTATAAATCACTAAATAAATTCACTGCTATTATTACTATGTAGAAGATGATCCTGTGACAGGAATACAAGAAGCATAAAACCCAGCTTTTCGATGTCACATATTGGAAAGAGTATTGGACTAGGTAGTAGTATCAAATCCCAAATCCAGTACTTGCTAGTTATGACCTTTGATACTTCAAAGATTCTCAGTGTCCTTATCTTTAAAATGGTATTAGATTGATACTACCTACCTTATTAGGATACCTGTGAGTAGAATGTTATGTAAACCACAAAATGTCAATGTAAATGTGGATTATTATTTAAAAGTCTATTAAATGGGGGGCAGCTAGGTGGTGCAGTTGATAGAGTACTGACTCTGGAGTCAGGAGGACTTGAGTTCAAATCTGGGCTTAACCCCATTGCCTTAAATAATTTTTTTTTAAATTCTATTAAATAGCCCACAGCATATAATAAATAATTTACTATATAATGTTGGACAGATCAATATGAGGTCATTAGGTTCAGTGGACTTGAAAGTCTCTTTCTAATTCTGATTCTATAGTTATAGAATACTGACTCTTATTCTGATGGTTTAGGTTGTGACTTGTAGAATAAGGGGCAGTGTCCAGACTAGTGGTTACCCCTTAGAATCTGGGCAACTCTGTCAGGAGTTGGGAGTGTTGGTCTTTATTCAGAATCACCAGCAGCCTTCTATTATCTCACTACCTTCATCTCCTGATATCTCCCACCAGGAGCAGGTCTCATGAGAAACCAAATCACTTCAGAGGAACAGATAGGCACTGGGTCTGTTACCCAGTTGGGGCTGGAAGTATGATGGCCTTGATCTGACATGGCAGCCAAGGAGTAAGGTCAAGAACCACTCAGCAAGTATATCAGCAAGTATAGCTTGAGCCAACTTTGTTCTCGGCCAGCCCTTGGGATCAGCTATACTAACTGTTCTGTGCAGGAGATAAGCCTAAGAGGAGACGGCCAGCTCCTTTCCAGGGGCAGTTCTTGGTCTAATGGAGGAGCTCCTATATACAAAGCAATTAACACCTAATACAAGGCAGTGGATAATTAAGTGCTAAGCTATGGAGCAGGATTCTAAGGACATCTGGAGTTATCTGAGCCAGAAAAATCATTCTGGAGTGTAACAATTAGGGAGGGTTTCAAAGAGGAGGTAGACCTTACTTTATCTGGGTAGTGAAGGAAAGGTAGGAGTTGAATGGACCAAGAAGGCAATCTAGAAAAGAGGATGTGCAGCCTGTGTGTGAGTCTGGAGCCCAGGACAAGAATTAGAGTTCCTAAGGGAGGTCAGGAAGGTGGTCAGGACTGAGGAAGTTGCGGTCTCAGAAAACAGACAGATTCAGATGGAAAGTAGATGGGCAGCATAGTGCGTAAAGCACTAACTTGGAGCCAGGAAGACCTCAGATGTTTACAAGCTCTGGAAACCTGAACTTACACTTACACTTAGCCCTTCATTGCCTCAGTTTCCTCCTCTGTAAAATGAAAAAGTTAGACTGACTTCTAAGGTCCCTTCTAGATCTAAATCTATAATTCTATGACCTGCTTAGGATAGTTTGTCTCTAACTAAGCAGTCTCTAACTATCCTTCCTTGATTGTGACTTACAAGTTAACCTGGGGTCCTGCCAGTCTAGTCATCTTTGGATACCTACTTGTAGAATTTGAGCACAGTTCCCAGGATAGGGACTTATGATGTAGGTTCCTGTATTCTAGATTGGTCTGTTTTAGTTGAAAAGAGTAAGTTTTGGAGTGTGAAGAAATGGAGTAGTTGAACAGGACAGCAACAACTCTACTTATGAGTCTTTCATAGAGATCCCACAAATACCCAGGCTGAAGTTGGGTACAAGCCTAGTAAAAATGTCCCTCTTACTGCAACTTTCCACTGATACCCCATTTCCTTTTTGCCTCAGTAATCTTCCCAATTTCCCACATATAACCAAAAATAATTGTAGCAGCACTTTTGGTGGTAGGAAAAAAACAAACAAACTGGAAACAACATGGGTGCCCATTGATTGGGAAATGGCTAAATAAATCATGGCATATGAATGTAATGGAATATTATTGCACCATAAAAAACAGGGATTCAGAGAAACATGACTTGTATGAACTAATGCAGAGTGAAGTAAGCAGACCCAAGAGAACATTCTGCACAATGGCTTTAATCATCTAAATGAAAACAACATTAAAAGGCAGCCAGAACTCAGGTTAATTGCAACAGTCAACCTTGGCCCCAGAGTACAGATAATGAATGAAACACAGGAAAGGTGGGAGCCTACCGAAGTAGAATGTTGCATAAGTTTTTGAACACTGAGCTATTGTTTTATCATTCGGTTTTTGATGTTTTTTTTTTGTTTGTTTCAAGAGGAGGTTCTGGGATGAGTTGGGGAAGGGAGGTAGTTGATAGGGAAATGACTGATGTTAAAAAAAAAAGCCAACAATGAAACTTTGTAAAACCATAAGGCTCAGGGATGAGGGCAGAAGAAAGTTTTTAATCCCCACCCCTCCCTTTGGTCTTCTGCCTTTTTGGGCTCCAGTTTTTTCATCTGCACAATGATGAAGATTGGGTTAGATGAGCTCTAAGGTCCTTTTAAATTATCTAAGCACTTTCTTACCTTCATGTTCTTCCTCTCATTTCCTCCTCTCTCTATCATGTTCTCCTTTCTCTCTCACTTCCTTTTCCTCTCTCTCTTTCTTCTTTTCCTTCTCCTCTCTTTCTCTATTCTCTTCCTCCTCTCTTTCTTTCTTCCTTCTCTCCCTGTCCTCTTCCTTCTTCTTCTTTCCCCCCTCCTTTCTTTCTCTTCTCTTTACCCCCAACTCTCTCTCTCTCTCTCTCTCTCTCACACACACACACACACACACACACACACACACACACACGTGCATAGTCCTCTATCCCTGGGTTTTTTCTTTGTCACTTATCCAGACTTTGCCCGTACCCTGAGATCTGGCTTTGTCTCAAGCGCCCTCATCTTGGGCTGGTGAAGATAACCAGGATTCCAGCTCTTCCCGCTCACCCTAGGAAACCCAGAGTTTAGCAGACCAAGCAGGCAGCTTGACTCTGTACCATTGTCCTTCCTCTCTCCTCCTCCCTCTCTAGGCCATGTGGGGCTGCAGGTCTTTCCCTGCCCATTCCAGAGCTGTGACTTGCCAGACTCTGTGGCCCGAGGAGCAGGGGTTGTGTTTATGCTTACCTTATAAGGTGCTGTCTCAAATCCATTGTCTCCATTCTGCAGCTCACCAGTGGGGTTGTGTCCTAAAGGAGTGGAAAGGCAAATCATATTTGTCTATGAGAAAATCTTGATATAGAACTTTTTTTCTTTCTGCCAAGTGAGTCTCCTCTGCTAAGTATAGGGTTTTCCTGATTCTCTCTACCCCATCCTCCAAGAAGTTTGGTTTTCAATTCTTGTTTTGAGAAAGGTCCTTAACCTAGAAGGATTAGCAGGACAGCAAAGCAAAATTAGGAGTGGAGCTGGTTGTATCTGATATTTGACCTTGAGTATATTGTAATAACCTTTCTGTGCCTAAGTTCCCCATCAGAATTGGGGGTTGAGGGCTAATGCAGACCCTGACTAGCTTAAGTCTTAAAGAATAATGTGGCTAAAACACAAATTTCTGCATTCTGAGGATTTGAGGTTGGGAAGATTCTCTGCTGTTAAGGGATTTTTCTTCTCCTTCCTCAATAATACCTTCCTTCCTAACACCAAACCCAATGGATGGAAATTTGAAAGTGAGAGGTACCTGGTTCCATTTGTTCTCTTTACATTCTAGGACACTCATTCCCTGCCTTCCTCCCCTAACCCCAATTCTGCTGATTGTTCATCATTGAACTTGAGAGATTCAAATCCATCAGCATTCCTGGTAGCCTCCCCTCACCTCAGTCTGGAAGAATCTGCCTCATGAAAGGGCAATTGCCTTTGGATGGTGCATATTTTTGCAAGCCCTGTATTTAAAATTCCCCAGGAATTAAATAAGCAGAGTCTGGGTAAGAATGTTACAGAAGAACTGTGGTCTGGGTTCTGTTTTGCTTTGCTTTTTAAAGTTCTTTAAATTGAGTCTTCCACCCATTCCCACATGCACTCCCTCTTTTCAAATTTGACCCTAGTTAAGATTGAACAAGCACTGTCAGCCTCTTCTTTATCCAGGAAAATGTGGGTGAAGGTTGAGGCAGGTTTCTTTTCTACAGTTGTCAACGATTTTCTTAGCTGAACCCACCTCCATTCTGGGGATTGAGGCAGCTTTCTCTTTGTCTAGGAGAGAAAAGAAAGTCTTTTTGAGCATACCAATGTATTATATTGGGTTGATAGAACAGCAATAGCCTCAGACATGTATGTTTTTCTTTCTATTTATCCATGGGA
Organism: Macrotis lagotis; assembly: GCF_037893015.1. Lineage (NCBI taxonomy): Eukaryota > Metazoa > Chordata > Mammalia > Peramelemorphia > Peramelidae > Macrotis > Macrotis lagotis. The sequence continues at coordinate 111,730,413 of NC_133661.1, forward strand.
CTTTTGAACTCAGTATCTATGTGATCCCATGATACCCCAGTGAGAAAATGGATCTAAAATTTTGCCCTCATTTGACAGATGAGAATAATAATAATAATAATAATAATAATAATAATAAGCATTTATGTAAAGTTTAAAAGTTTGTTGTTGTTCAATCATGATTCAGCTGACACTCTTTGTGACACCATTTGTTGGCAGAAATACAGAAGTAGTTTTCCATTTCCTTTTCCTTTTCCTGCTCATTTTGAGAAAACTGAGGCATACAGGTTAAATGACTTCTCCAGGATCACAAAGATAGTAAGTATCTGAGGTTATTTGAACTCTGTGCTCAGGAGCTCTTTTCTACCTTTTAGAGTGCTTTACCAATATTACCCCCACTAAGTTTTTGGTAAGGTATTTTAAATGTGAGGCAAATTAAAATTTTTTACAAATTTTTCATACTCAACAATCTCAGGAGAAGGGTACTATTTTTATATCCATCTTACAGAGATGAAAACTGAAGCAGATAGTGATTAAATGACTTGCCCAGATTCCCTTATCTGTTAAGTATCTGAAACTGGATTTGAAAGCAGCTCTTCCTGATTTCAGGTCCTGCATTCTATCCACTGTGCTGCCTAGGGACCGCTAGAGAAAACTGAGGCTCTGAAGGAAGGATTGAATTATAGTAGGGGATAAAAGGAAAGAATTAGAGATATGTATATATAGCTGGGAATTAAATCTTAGTGGTCTGACATCCACTCCATCGCATCCCTATACTGCAGTGGATAGTTTTTCAATTGCTTGACTATATCCACTGGTCAGGGGAGAGATTTGTGAGGAACTGGGAACAATGAGAAAGAAGGTCTCTTTGGTCTCCTTAGCATTTCTTAACAACCACTGAAAGTCATAGATGACTTGCATCCATGCATAATGACATGCAAGAACAGAGGGAGAGAAAACTTGAACCTACCTAGGGAGGTGTATCTACCATTATCTTCTGGCACAGAGGGATATGTGGTTCAAAAGTTTTTCTAACAAGATCTCAGGCAGAAAAAAACCAAAAAAGGCAGCTATAAGTGGTGTAGTGAATAGAGCATAAAAACTAGAATCCAGAAAACCTGAGTTCAAATTCATCCTCAGAAGAACTTTATGACCTTGGACAAGACACATAACCCTTGTCTATTTCAGTTTCCTCACCTATATAATAGGAATAAAATCTACCTCCCAGACTTTTGTGAGGGTAAAATAGATAAAAAAGTGTTTTATAAATTATTAAGCATTTTAAATGTTACTATTTTTTAATAATCATTATTATTTAAGGAACATAGAGCTAGAGCCCTGGGAAGCTGTTAAAAGTATGGAGTTCTGAAGCAGGTGGAAAGTTGAAATGCTCATTGTTACAGCCTGTCTAGTTCCTGGGAAAACACTTTGGGTAGAAGGCAGGCCTGTGAGTTTTTACTAGGCTATCAGAACCACTTTTTTTAGACCCTAGTTGGCAACAGAGGAGAAAAAAAAATACAGAGTCTTCTGCTGTTTCCAGCACAATGAGATATTTGGTATCCTGGAAACCAGGAAAAATGAGAACAGATGATGGTTGGTTCTTTCTTTCCAAAAAGGGAGGGAAAAAATTCCACCTCTAAGATTATTCCATATGACAGGACTATAGGTGGCAGTTCTCAATTTTTCCTAGGTTGATGATTTCTAGTGAGAGTCTATATGATAGCATGGGTCACAGAATCATAGATTGAAGCCTGGACAGTACCTTGGGGTCTGGTTTAACTCTCATATTTTATAGATGAGGTGCTGATCAAAAGGTCTTATATGACATAACTAAATGTCTTGGTCATAGGTTAGCATCAAAGGCAGAATGTGAAACCTATTGTCAATGCCCTTTTCTCTGACTTGAATTGGACCATGAAGGATGGATGAGTAGAATTAATATGGGAGTGGGAAAGGCCACAGTTAGCCTATATCAAATTGTTTGCCTTCTCAGTAAGAAGAGTGAGGAGGGAGGAAGAAGATTAGGAACTGAATTTTAAAAATGAATGTTGAAAATTGTTTTTACATGTAATTGGGAAAAATAAAATACTAAATTAAAATTTTAAAAAATCATTGGAGAGGGAAAGGCATTTCAGGCAAAGGGAATGGCATAAAGGAGAACAGAAGTGGATAAACTGAGATCCAGAGAAGTTAAGTCTTTAACCTTTGCTCAGGGTCTCATAGATAAAGTAGCCAGGAAGTCCAGCCCTAGGTTCTCTGATACCAAAGCTCCTTCCATTCTGTCATATCAGAAGGCTTGAATTTTAAACCTGTGTCTGCTCCTTGATGTCTAGAAGATTCTAGTTTATGTAATCAAGTCATTTTATTTCCCTAGACTTCAGTTTTCTCAAATGTGAAAAGGAGTTGAACTAGTTGTTTGGATATTTCTTCTAGCTCTGAATTCTCTGAGTCTCTGAAAACTCCCTGCCAATCCCTGGCATTTTCTCCTGTCCTGAAATGGGATCAGGGAAGTAAAGTGTTTCTGAATAGAGAATAATTCCCCTAACATCAGATATCTCTTTTTTTCTAGCTAAAAACAACAGCTCTGCTATGAGTAGAGCACCCTGGATGGTGAGATTATGCTTTGTCTATTCCTTCTTCCATCCCTTTGTTCAAGTCTTCACTGTTGCTTGGAATGTCTAGAAAGGCCCATTTCAAGTTAGGGGAAGGAACACTGATATTAGTTTGAGAACCTGGGCTCAAATTCTGTCATTGATGCTTTCCCATGTTACTTTTGACAAGTGACTTAAATCTTCCTGAGAGTTTCTCATCTGTAAAAAGAAAAGATTCCTTCTAGAGAAATGAATTTGGAACTTAGGATCATTCACCATAAATTTGGAGTTATTAAGTTTTTATATCTTATATTTCTAACCAGACTATGAACTCCTTCAGAGCAAGGGCCAAGTAATTTTATTTCTCCTGTATCCCTTATAGTGCCCAGCACAGTGTAGGCTATAAGAAGGTAGTAAAATCCAGTTAGTTGATAACAGAGACAAGGCCAACCATGCATCAGCTAAGAATATTAGCATAGGGGGGAAGCATGATATAAAGTGCTGGACTTTAGAGTCCAAATGACCCAAGTACAAATCTTATCTTAGAAATGGGTTGTCTGTATGACTCTAGACAAATCATTTAAGCAATCAGTGCCTCAGTTTCCTTATTTGTAAAAATAAGGAGGTTGAATTTGATAGCTAATGTCCCTTCTAGCTTTAAGTCTATGATCCTATGAAAGAGGGTTTATGGTCTGGTGCTCAAATTCAGGGCTTCATGAGCCTCTGACATGTCTGTCCCCACCTATTCCTAGCTCTGAAGTGAATATCTGGTCATAAAAGTCTTTGAGGTGTTATTTGCCTTCTTTCGGACCCACTGCTGTTTGTGTTTAGAAAGTCTCTTCCATGAGACCAGGGATTTGTCCCCAATGATCTTTCTTTGATGTATTTGCCAGACATCTGAATACTTTTAAAAATACACTTCAGGCTCTGCTCCCCAGTTCTATAACCATCTCTTTCAGCTCCATTTTCCTTCAGAGTAAATAGAAATGAACTAGTTTACTTAAGGATTGGATTCAGAAGATCCTGAATTTAATTCCCAGTCTGAAAGCACACTAGCCTTCTCCCCTTGGGGAAGTCACTTTTCACCTCTGAGTCTCAGTTGCCTCATCTACAAAAGGAGTGAGTTGGATTAGATTACCTGTTAAGGTCCCACCCAGCTTTGGCTCTAGGATCATTAATCATTTAATCTCTCTAGGTCATAGGTTCCTTGAAGACAATAGACTAAGTGAACTCTAAGGTCCCCTTCAAGTGTAAATCTACAATCTGATGATATGATATATGGAGATCCTATTTCTAAGCCCATTCTGGAGATAGACTAAGAAATGGAGAAATTAAAAGGGAAAATAAAAAATGGTGTCCTGATCTTGAAGTGAAGGATAGCCCTGGTGAAATGGAAATGGTGGGCATCCCCCCACCACTTCATTTTTGTGTCTGAAGGAAAGAGTTTCATATGAATATGTGTGTATTATTATTTTGTGTGTCTAAATGTCTGAACATGTTTGTGAACTATTTGTCTTTATAGGTATACTAGTCTGTACTAGTGTAACCCTTCTGGCATTGTAGTCAGTGGCCAGAGGTTAGAACACCCTAGACTTGGAGTCAGAAAGACCTGAGTTTGTCTCAGAAACTTATTAGTGATGTGGCCATGGGTCAGTCTTTTAATCTCTCTGAGCCTGCAAAATGGGTATACTAATAATACCTTTATCTCATAGGATAGGAGCACTAGGTGGCACAATGGAAAGAGTCCTACAGATAAGAGGACCTTAATTCAAATCTGGTTTCAGACACTTGACCATGGGGAAGTCACTTATCCCTGATTGTCTTGCATCCCGGGCTATCTCCAGTCATTCTGATTCATTTCTGTCCACTAGATCCAGATGGTATCGAATGATAAAGTGAGTCTGGTGACTTAGCATAGAACCTTCCCCTCTCCCCACCCCCCTGCCCTCACTCAAATCCAATTCACATCTATCTATGTCAAGGTATCATCTCCCTGGTGTCATGGTCTTCTTTTGAGAATGAAGGACAAAACATCATCATTGTTTCATAGGATTGTTGTTAGGCTCAAATGAGAGACATCATATGAAGGTTTGCTTTACAAACCTTAAAGCTCTATATAAATAAATATTATCATCATCATCATCATCATCTCTATTTTATTTATTCATCCAACTATCTGTCTTATTGCTTCTCTTAAGATGCTTAGATGAATTAGTGATCCACCAAGTCAACAACACGGTTTTTAAGGATCTACTATGTCCTGTGCCTAGTGCTGGAACAGATCATACTGCTTCCCTTTGTCATCACATATGATTATTTTGTCCCTCTCTTTCTGTAAATCTTCTTTAAATTTTGTCCATCCAACATGCTGGAAACCTTCTTCTAGCTCTTTTAATCTCTCTAAAGTTATCAGTTGCCCTTTTTCCTCCATTTAATCACTGACCTCTCCTTTTTTAGGCTTAGGTGTCCATGGTGATGCCATTTTTTTTTTGTGTAAGATCCTTACCAGTAATATGTGGTAACCTCCTTACACCATGCATCTTTCCATTGCTCTTTTGCATGGAAATCCAAAGTGGCTTACTTGGAATTTTGATTCTCCCCAAATCATGGTTTTTCTATGATTCATTCCCACAGAGTATCACTGTGAGGATGTTGGTGTTAAAAAAAGATAGAGCTTTTTCAGCTGCAAGCAGTTTGGGATTTTGAAAGCACTATATAAATAAGTTCCCAAATTCAATCCAGCAGATCTGATCCTAGCCAGTTGAGTCTCTTTGTTTTTCTGGTGTGGATAGTTAGACCTATCACTTTAAAATTACTTTAGATTTTGTAGGGGAGATTCTTGTTATTTTTTTTTTTTGTGGCTAGATGCAGTTAGTACAATTTTGTTGTTTAGTCAGTCACCCCATTTAAGGTTTTCTTGGCAAAGACAATGGAGTAGTTTGCCATTTCCTTCTCCAACTCATTTTACATATAGGAAAACTGAGGCAAAGAGAGTTAAGTGACTAGCCCAGGGTCATACAGCAAGTGTCTGAGCCAAATTTGAACCTGGATCCCCTGACTCCAGGTCTGACACTATATCCACTGTTTCACCTAGCTACCCTTCAGTTAATATAGTGGCATGTTATTGATATATTTTATTTTATATTGTCTAAATTTTCCTTTAAATGCTTTCCCCCTCAGCTCCCGGAGAGTCATCCCTTATAATAAAGAATTTTTTAAACAAACAACAAAAAAAGAGTAAATCAGCAAAAGCAATCAATCAGTGAAAAATATTTGACTATGTTTGCAATGTTTCCATACCTCTGAGCCCCTCACTTCTGAAAGGAGTGAGTGTCTTTTCATATCTCTTCTTTGGGGCCAAGCTTGTTTTGGGAATTTTACAATATCCATTTCCTTTTCTTAGAAAAATAATTTATATTGATAGCCGTAGTTAAATTTACCCTGTATATGTTTCCCCTAGCCCTTCCTAGAAAACTATACTATTTAACAGAATATTTGTTTTAAACTAAAAAGGAAAAGAAGAAAAAAAAATATTGAAAAATATCTGAAAATATATTCAGTGTTCCATATCTTTGGACTAGGCCCCTTCTCTGCAGAAGAGTGAGGGAAGGTATCTTCTCATATCTCTTCTTGAAGCTTTGTTTATTCTTTATAATTGTCTAATACTTATTTTTTATTGTTTTTACATTTTTATGGATGTCATTGCTCATCATTTTCTTGACTGCTTTCTTAAACATTGTATCAGTTCATATAAATCTTTCCCTTCTTCTCTATTTTCATCCTTTCTTTTGTACAATAAATTCCATTATAAGCACAAACCACAATTTACTTAGCTGTCCCCTAGTTGATGGTGATCATTTACTTTTGTTTCCGTTTCTTTTCCACAACAAAAATGCTGCTGTAAATATTTTGATGTCTGTGGAAGCTTTCTCTTTATCAGTGATCTCCTTAGGCTCCTTGCCTAGAAAGACAATCTCTGTCATATTATTTGCATAACTCCAAATTACTTTTCAGAGTGACTGTACAACCAACAGTATGTTTGCCTGGCTTTCTATCATACCTCCAGCATTTTTTATTCCAATTTTGTAATCCTCTTTACTAATATGCTAGTTTGAGGTGGAAACCCCAGGGTTGTTTTGATTTGCATTTCTCTTATTAGTAATTTGTGGCATTCTTTCCTATGCTTGTCTGTAGTTTTCATCTTTTGAGAACTGTTTGTTTATATTCTTTGACTGGTTGTCTCTTATGGGCATTCATTAAGTACCTGCTGTTTGCTTGACACTGATACAGAGACACAAAACAATCTTTGCCTTCGAGGATCTTGGGGGAGTGGGGGAACAACATGGACACAAAAAGCTAATTACAAAGACATTTTAGGTGGTGATCCACAGCAGCTGGATGGATCAGAAAAGGTCTCATGTTAGAGGTAGTACTTGGACTGAGATTTGAAAGCAGTTAGGCTTCTAAGAGTCTGTCCAGGGAAGTGGGACAGCCAGAGTGAAGAGATGGAATGTCATATACAGATGCAGAAAACAGCAAGACCAGTCTGGCTGGAACATAAGAGTGTGGGAGGGGAAGTAATATGCCAGCAGCCTGGAAAGGAAGACCGAAGTCAGATTGTAAAGGGCTTTAAAATACCAAACACTGGAGTTTGTATTATATTCTAGAAGTAAGTGGGAACCACAGGAACTTTTTGAGTGAGATCAAACCCATGCTTTAAGTATATCACATTGGCAGCTGTGCGGAGGATGGCCTGGAGTGGGGGTGACATTTGAAGAAGAGTGACCAATTAGAAAGTTATTGAGAGAGTCCAGACATGAAATTATGAGAGACTGTACAGGAAGCTTCTTCTGTGAGTGGAGAAAAAGGAATGAATGCTAGCAAACTTGGCAGTTGAGTGGGGGAGAGTAAGATATTGAGAATGACTCCAAGGTTGATTTTTCACATCCTCATCAGAAATCAGGAAGCTGAGGAAGATAGATGAACTTGGGAGAGAACAAGAATGAGTTCTGTTTTGAAAATGTTGAGTTAGAGACAGCTAAGTGGTGTAGTGGAAAGGGTGCTGAAAACTTGAGAGTCATGGTTGTATGATCCTGGACAAGTCATTTCACTTCTATGGATCTCATTTTCCTCATCTGTAGGACAGAGGCAATAATAGCACTTACCTATCAGAGTTATTGTGAGCATCAAATATGATAATATTTGTGTGGTACTTTGTCAATGTTATAAAGAACTATATGAATGTTATTTTCATTATTATTATTGGACTTCTGTTGAGAATGTCAACTTGGCAGCTGATGATGAGAAAGTTCAATTGAGAGACTAGTTCAGAAAACAATCTTTATATGGTTCCTTGAGTCATTTGCATAGAAATAAATTCACTCATGGGGTCTGATAAGAGAATAGGGAATATTAGGAGAGTAGAGAAAAGGATGGAAACTTGAAGGACACGTAAAAATTAAAAGATAGATTATGGATCGTGATCCTGCAAAGAAGAATGAAAAGATGTTAATAAGGAATCCTTTGGTTTGAATGTTGTGAAAGACATTGTCCAAGATACTGACAAATATCCTTCACATGATGAATGAATGGTAAAGTGAAAAAAAAAAGCCAAAACCATTTGGTTTTGGGGGATTTTTTTGTTTGTTTTTTGCAAGGCAATGGGGTTAAGTGACTTGGCCAAAGTCATACAGCTAGGTAATTATTAAGTGTCTGAGGCTGGATTTGACTCCTGACTCCAGGGCCAGCCAAAAGCTTTGTTAAGGGCTCATATGTTACTGACTGTTTTAAGGGCTAGGGAATGATACAAGTAGAGAAAGTGGTGGGAGGGACAACATATAAAAGAGGTCAGCTGCAATGCAGTTGGCAAAGACTAGGGATCCTATGGGGGCTAGCAGGTGAGATAACAGTCTCCAAGGGTAAAGGCAGAGCAGATGGTAAGGAGAAGGTCGCAGGGTTATTTTATATCTACAGTGTAACTTAAAGGACTTTTACTGTTTCAATCATTTGATGTCCATCAATACTTAGTAAATCATTGAACAAAATTATATTTGTTCACCTGAATTACAAGTTTATATGATTTAACATAAAAGGAACTATATTTGAAAAGAGCTTTAAAGCCCATATCTACCAAGCCAAATTTTTTAAATTAGCAATTAATACAACCAAGTTTCATTCTCTACATGTCAGTCAGATGTCTGAATTTGAAGATATTGTCTGCAAAACCTACCAGTTCTGAGGTGGCTAGGTGGTACAGTGGATAGAGCACTGGCTCTGGAGTCAGGAGTGAGTTCAAATCCTGCCTCAGACACTTAATAATTACCTAGCTGTGTGGCCTTGGGCAAGCCATTTAACCCCATTTGCCTTGCCAAAAAAACAAAACCTACCATATCCTTTCCAGAATAACACATTCTCCATGCATGCTCACTTTTACATTTTTTAAACTATGGAGTTCTCTGGGGCCAGGTAGGTACTCCTGTTCAAGTTTATTTGTGACCCACATAGTGCTTGCACTGAAATACAGGAAGTGTTTGGTAAATTCTGCTGCCTGAAAGATGAAATGATTATCCTCCATTTATAGTGTGGATTAAAGGGGGGGGGGAAAGCAGGATTTTGTTACAAAAACAATTTAGCCACAACTTCTCCCAGCAACAGAGCTAATGCAAAAAATGAGGCCCACCCATAATTACAGCCTTTTTCCTGGACCCCTGAGTGATTAAAACAGTACTCATTTTTCTTAAAATTTAGATTTTGTTCTTTATTTTCTTATGTAAGTGTGATATCCTCTTCTACTCCCCATACCTCCAGTAAAATTTCTGAGCCTCTTCACAACTCTTTTTCCTGAGTAGAAAGTAAGCTCCTTTAGGGCAAGAACCATTTTGTTTGTGTCTTTGACTCTGCAGCACCAGTGCAGTGCTTTGGAACATAGTAAGCACTCAATGACTGTAGAAATAATTTGAATGAATTTGGATCCAAGATGCCCTGAACTGGTAACTGAGGGATTCCCTAAGTACATTGGAGGACAGGCTGTGAATACAGAATCTTTTCCTTTTCTTAAAGTCCACTGTCATTTCTTGGCATCTAGCTTTGGGAAATGCCTCTCCCATTCCCCATCTCTCTTCACTCCAAACCCCAACATACACACCCTGAACAAATCTCTCTTGGCCATAAGGGTGTAACTAGGTGGGGTAAGGGACGGGTTCTGGGAAACAGGGGTAGAGACCACTCCTTTATGCTGCTGTTATCTTAGAGCCCTGTCTTTAGCACTTCCCAGCTTTTCTCTTTTGTGGTCTCCCTCTTCTTCTACCCCCACCCCAAATCCCCCAACAACCCTCCTCTTTTCTTTAAAACCTCCTCTCCCTGCAAAAACCTCTCAAGAAATCATTGAGTGGAAAATACTATTGAAAGTTTTTTTTAAGATAATTTCTATTATAGATATAACCATCATCAGAAACACTCAGAATTAAAATGTAACAAAGCTCTAAACCATTTACAACTTTTGGTTGTTATTTTAACAAAATAACATTGACATCTCATTTTTCTCTGGGGTCCTGTTGATCTCTTTCTTCAGTACACTTATCAGATTGTGCTGCTGTGAGTAAATTGTCTTATGTGGACGTGGTCAGTATCTGTGGTCAGCTTTCTTTATTCTGCATCACTGCAAGTCAAAAAGCAGGATTGTATTATAGAGATGAGATATGGTCAACCACAACTTTCTTCCAGGACCACAGCCTGGTAAAAGATGAAAGGCCACTTTTAATTGTTAAAGAAAAAAGTGGTTTGTGTTTAGTATACTGAATAAAATAGACATGGTACAACAGGAAATCAGGAAATCTGGATTCCAAATCCAAACTGGCTACTGGAAGTACCAGTGTGAACATTTTAGCACATCATTCCATCTCTAGAGCTAAACTTCCTCATGTCAAATGGGGACGATCCATTCCTTCCTCCCCCTTCATCTCCAGCTTATAGAATTATTGGGAGGCTCAAAGACAGGAAAGAATATTGTAATGCTAACAATACTATACAGCTTGGAAGGTCCAATTATTAGCATTGACCAGATAATTAGGACCGTGAGGATAGGGACGGGGATGGGGAGAGGCTCAAAGTTATCTGTGTCTCAGGTTCTTCTCTTTGGTCTTATTGCATGGTTTGTTTTGTTTTTCTTCCCCTCTTCATGTCTCAGAATATTGAATTTTGTATCACCTTTCAGAAATCTCACTAGTCCTGAACTGGTGGCTTATAGGGTGGGAAGGCTTTGCTATGTCCTCATTTTCTAGTGCAAGAGCAGATGGGAGACTTGCTATTGGGCCCCCTTCCCTGCTTTTACTTCAATTAGCTTAACTAGCTCTATTCAGACTTGGAAGAATAGATCAGCTGAATCATATCTTCCTCTTGTTCCACCTTTGTTTGATGAGAACTGTGATTGGGGGATTGGGAGAGGGAGGCAGCATCTGGGAATTGGTGGTAGCTTTCAATAGGAATTTGATTCGAGTCTAGTCTGAAGGAGGTTGGGGGAGGGACATCAAACAAAACTAGCTAGAATGACTAATGAATAGAAGTCAGATCACCAAGAGAATTCTACTAGCTCCTGCGTTTTATCCTTAATCAGTCAAATTTAGGATTGGTATTTTTGAAGGTACCTTCTATTGCTGCATTTGTAAAAAGTTCAGCAAAAAACCCCATGCCTGGGGCACTCAAGAATCAGCCTGCAAAGTTCTGGGAAGGGTTGGCTAAGTCACTTAACTTTTTCCCTGGTTTCCTTATCAGTAAAGCAAAGGCATGGATTTAAGGTTCTCTAAGGTCCCATTTGGCTATACTTCTATGCTCTGTGATCCCATAGTCTCTCATAGTCAATGTCAAGAGTTGATAACACAGTAATCCAGTCACAGGGATGACCCATATCTAATAGATGTATGCATTCAATGAACCTCACATTTAGAAACACTAAGATTGAGGATCTCTCTCTGTATTTTGAAATCCTGGATCAGACTCTAGAAAGCCTACCCCTAGATTAATTCTCCTTTCCAGTAGAATTCTGGATCAGACCCTAGTGAAGATTTCTTGCTGGAAAACCTACTCTTAGATTAATTCTCCTTTCCAATAGCTCTCTCTCTACTTGGGGTCTTTGAGAGGACCTGCTGGGAGCCACACACACACCAAGATTCTGGACCTTGATTCTCAGGCTCATGCTTCCAAACCACTGGAGATAATACACATCTTAATAGATATCTGGACTAGAAGAGGAATGAAAAAAATCTTGTAGTTAACTTCCCTCATTTAGAGGATTAGGGAGCTAAAGAAAGTGAGGCAGGCAGGGAGCTTTAGGGATTAACTTTACTATATTCACATAATTGATTGATTTCTCAGCCAGAACAAGATCCCAGGTTGCTAGCCCTTTGCATTTAGATTTATGACTTTCCTCAGTGAATGATTATCTTATTGGTTTTAAAGTGAGTTTTCTGGTATGTACAGAATTAGACCCTTTCCACCCTATTCTGACCCAAGGATACTGAAAGGTCCACAACAAAAAAAAAACATCTCAGAGTTTCAGCACTTTTTTTCTTCACTGTACCTTTCTATTACTCAGCAACTTCTTTCTTTTTTTTTAGACTTTTTTGCAAGGCAATGGGGTCAAGTGACTTCCCCAAGGCCACACAGCTAGGTAATTATTAAGTGTCTGAGGCTGGATTGGAACTCAGGTACTCCTGACTCCAGGGCTGGTACTCTATCCACTGCGCCACCTAGACACCCCAGCAACTTATTTCTTCAATAGCCTGGAAAATCTAGACCTAGCCCTGTCCATCAGCTGAAATAAACTAGAAATTATTATTATTATTATATTTTAAAAATAAAATAATAAAAATTTAAAAGCATTTGAAAATCTCAGGAGACACAAAAGATTGTGTCTGTCTTAAAACATGTAGTTCAGATGGTTGGGGCTCTAAGAGCTTTGAAAATGCAGGGGACAATGCAGGAGATAATCCTGGAAGGTTTCCTGAAAGAGGTGAGTTTTAGCTGGGTCTCAGAAAACAGTAGAATTGGGTGAGACAGAGAGGAGTTAGAAAGTCATTTGGAAGGGGTAGAATAATATAATCGAAAATATGGAGACTGGCATGACATTTCATCTAGCCTATTCAACAGCATTTATTAAATAACTGTACTAATGATATAAAATTTAAATCAGTCCCTTCTTTTAGAGAACTTCCATTCTAGGGAGGGAAGTAACATGTGCATAGAAAAGCAAATAAAATACATATACAAAGTAAAGAAATAATTTGAAATAATATCTTGGGAAGGGGGAAGAAATAGTAAATGATTCACATAGGAAATGGCACTTGGTTTGAATCAACAGACAATTTTTTTGTTTATTTTATATTATTAAAATAATCTTGTTATGAGAGTAAACATACCCCCCCAAAAAAGGATCCAATAGATAGAATTAAAGGAGGTAGAGCATTGCAGGTATGGAAGAAAGCCTGGGCAAAATCAGTGAGGAAAAAAGAATATCAAAATCCATGAGAAGTGCATTAGTGATGGCTTGAATGAGGGTGTGTGTGTGTGTGTGTGTGTGTGTTTTCAGAGATTAAATAACAAGGTATAGTAGATAAACTAGAGTCATGAAGACCAGAATTCATATTCTTACAAAGACATGTCAAACAATTCATTTAACCTCTCAATTTCTTTGTCCGTAAAATGTTGGGTTAGACAAATTGACCTCTTAAGGTCTGAATTTCTGACCCTCTGACTTGAGCTAGATTTTGGTGGGGTTCTCAGTCTGACTGTCTTTCTAGAACCATGTCCCCAACTACCACAATGCTAAAGGACTGCCTTAGAATGAATTGTTAGCCAGAAAAAGCAAATTAGCTCTTCCAAAGACTAATGCTACTAACTAGCTTTGATATTAACAAAGTATTTTTCTCACACCAGTCCTGTAAAGTAGGAAATGTAAATGTGATTCTCCTCCACTTAAAAAAAAAAATAAGAAAACAGATTCAGAAAGGTTGACTTACTCAAGATCACTCAGTTAATTAAATGTCAGAGGTGAGATTCACAGCCAGGTCTTCTGCCTCCAAGGTCAATGTTCTTTCTACTATACCATCCCAACCCCAAAGCCAAATAGGCAAAATGGGATCACTTACTCAAGCAAGCAGCCCAAGGCATAGCCCATTAATAACTCATCCCTTGCAGAATTTCCTTTACTGCTCCTATAGGGGGAATAGAGAAATGTTTTCTTGGCAATTGTAGGGGCTAGTGATGTTAAACCAGCTTCCTGGGGCCATTGGATGTTGGGGGGGAACCAACGCTCTTTCTGGGATGGGGTCTTGAATGTCCACAGAATGTCAGTACTTGCTAGAACTGATCAGGCTTGGCAGCCTCCAAGAGTGAAAGTGCTGCCAAGGTTTTCACAGCCAGCCTGCTTCTAGTCCTTTTATTTGGGGGTGCTATGTACCCCATCCTATGCAGGGCTATAGGAGCCAAATGTGTGAGGTGTGATCCTGGTCCAACAGGGGTTCACAGTCTAACCAGGGAGACCAGATGTCCATGTAGAAAGGAGACAGTGTGCAATTTAGCTGATTTCAACAAGTATTTATTAATACTTGCCAGATACTGTGCTAAGCAATGAAGATAGGGAAACAATTAAACTGTCTGCCTGCTTTCTAAGAATTTCCAGTCTACTGGGTGGGGGATGGGAGGCTATATGTAACTAGATAAATAAATCTAAAACATACAAGCAAATGAGGATGGAAAGATAGGACTAACAACTGGAGCAATCAGAAAAGCCTTCTTAAAGGAATGAAATTGTCTTAAAGCAGGGGTTCTTAACCTTTTATCTGGTGAAGTCTATAGATGTCAGAATAATCATGAAACACATAGATTGGAAAGGAAACCAATTCTAATGAAATAACAGCAATTATCAAGACAGATATGTGTGTGTGTGTGTGTGTGTGTGTGTGTGTATATATATATATTTTAAATTCACAGATCCTTGATAGGAGCAAAGAGAGAAGGACAGTGATGCTCAGAGTCAGATAAAATGCCCTATGGAAGGAATATGTGTGTATAATGCATGTATGGATATACATATATATATTATATACTCCCACACACATGTGTGTACTTCCTATAGAGGATTAGCCAGAAAGTAAAGTGTATTAGTGAGAGTAATAGGAAATCTGTTGAGAAGTTTAGGTTGGAGCCATATTGTAAAGGGCTTTAAATACAAATTGGAGGAATTAGTTTTGGAGTAGAGAGACAAAAGGGACCCATAGAAGCTTCATGACCTGGGGGTTGATATTGCACATGTGTGCTTTAAGGGAATTTATTACTTTGGAGGCTGGGAGGAAGACAGTTTGGAAAGGGAAGAGGCTTAAACAGATATTGCAGTTGTCCAGATGAAGAAGAGAGGGGTTGAGGGCTTATGGTAATGTGTGATTCTGTGCACAGATGGTATTGAAACTAAAAGCAATATAAGAATAAGGAGAAATGAGAGACTAAAGTAGACTTTGGTGGTTAGAAAAGACTTCCTAGAGGAAGTGAGTTTTGAGCTAAGCTTTGAAGGATAGACAAAATTTTTTTGAAAAAGAATGGATAGGAATGTTAATGCCTGAATACACGTACTACACAGAGTTGTTACAAAGCTCAAATGAGATAGTGCAGGTAGAGAAAATCTTAAAGTGCTAAGTTAAATGTCAGACTTTTTACTACTGTTATGATTACTAGTCATATCCTGATTGTTGTTATTAATTGATGGTCACAGGGGAAAAAAAGAATAGCTGCAGGGATGTATGGTGCACATAGACCCTGCCTGGTGAGGTTGGAGTCAAGGGTGTATGTATAGGAACTATAAGAGATCAGGTCAGAAAGTCAGAGTCAGGTTTTAGAGGACCTTGGATGCCAAATCAGAGTTTGGGCTGCAAGGGGATGGGTTACTCTTAGTAGACCTCTCCAATGCTAACATATCAGTCTGAATTATTGACCCTGGGGATAATTTGAGCTTGTTTTTCTCCTATAGCCACATAGAGGCTGAAACCATTCTTGGCAAAGTATGTATGTATATGAATTCTTCAGTTCTCTTTTCTATCATTTTCCACTAGATGATGGCATCTTAAATGTCAGCAGCCAAACTATAATTACTTGTGCTGAAAGATGATGATGATGCTTCAGAAATGAGATTATGTTAAGGCATCCTAATACTGAGTCACATAATACACATCTTAGACATATGCATCTCTTGTGTTCACACGTACCATGTTCAGTTACATACATGTATTATAAGCACATTATAAGCTCATATCATCTGGAGGAAACATCAAATCTCCATGTATTTAGCTAGGGAGTAGGAGTTGGGATTGGGGATCCTGAGCTAATAATTTCCATAGCTGGTATGGAAGCTCCCTTGGCTTATTTCTGTGTGTGGCTTTATATCTCGCCTTCTCTTTGTTTGCTGAGTTAGGTTGCTACTGATTGGATGCTGGGTGTGACGATAAGGGAGGAGTCATAGATGAATTCAAGTTTTCAGGCCCAATTAAATAACAAAGCTCCAGGAGGAGAAATAAATTTAGGATAAGATGGTATGTTCAGTTTTGGACAATGACCACAGTGAAGCTGAGCAGTATTCTTTTCCCTCCAGCTGCCTTCTTTTCCTCCTCTTCCTTCTTTTCCTTTTGTCTCTAAGGGATATTCTGGATGAATGGAGGGTTCTGTCATGTACAGCTGGTCTCTTTCACCTCCTAGAATCTCCAGAAGAGCCATAGGGCACAAAATCACAGAATTTTCAGGTTCAACTTACACATGAAAAGGAACCCCTGCCATATATAACATGCCTAAACCATTGAACATTAAGCCTGTGCTGGAAGACCCCACCCTTCCCTTTGGACACTCCATATTGTTTAGGAAGTTTTCCTGATGTCAGATCTAAATTTGTTTCTGTATCTCCTTTGTCTTTATCCTCTGGAGACAAAAGAATAAGGCTATTTCTTCTTCCATCTGATTACATACTTCAACACAGCTCTTGGGTCAATCTGAGTCTTCTCTTCTGCAATCTAAACACTCCCAGATTCTTCCTGAATTTGTCCAGTTAAGCTTTCTTTTTTATTGCCACCCCATAATCCCCTTGCCAATAAATTGAGTTTACTTGAGGTCCACTAATACCTCCACATCTTTTTCAGCCTCCTCCTTCCCCTTTTTATTTGTAGAGCTAATTGTTTGACCAGAGTAAGACTTAACATTTATCCCTATTGAATTTTATTTCATTTTATTCAATTCAACCCAGTATTCTAGCTTGTTAAAATCTTTTTGGATTCAGACTCTATCCTTCAAGATATTAGCCACCCTTCCCATCTGGGTGTCATGTATTTTTAAAACTTTCTGTGCAAAAATCCCACTTAACTTTACATAAATTGTATGAAACATAAAAGTGGTGCTGGTGGATCAAACCTTAGTAGCATTGTTGTTCAATGAGTGTAGATGCCTGACTTTGTAGGGGTAATATAATGCCTGCCCTGGGGGAGTTTCTAGTTGAATTGAAAAGATAGGACACCTATAAGTGACAGACACTTGGAAATATCCATCAAGCATCTTATAATTATAGTTCCTTACACATCAAAATTTATGAGCCAATCAATGCTGAAACTAACAGGTGTTTATATTTGATGTAAGAAAAAGTCTAAAAGGGAAGACCTTGTGGCTTAACTAATTGGGCATACTCATGACAATGGGAGACAAGGACCAATAAAAAAAGTAGTATGAGGGCAATCCCTCAGTCCTCTTACACAAGAATCAAGACTTAAGATCTCTAGAACAGGTTGGGGAAGGGATCAGAAGAGATCCAACTAAGATGTTACTGGAAGCCTGGAGCTTGATGGTCTGGGACTTCTGGATCCATGGTCCAGGAAACCCAGATAGTTCTGGAGGCAGGCAAACTCCTATATCAGAACTGCTTAGTTATTTTAAAGGGATTGTGAGCAGGTGGAGAGAGGAGGACAAAGATACTTTCAAGGTGTAACCAGAGGTTACAGAATTGGCAGTCAGTTAGGAAACTGAACATTTCTAGCCTAGTCTGATCCAAGTACTAGAGCAAGCTGGGAAGGAGTGGGAAAGTACCAAGTGCCAAAGAGGAAGAGGGCATATCTTAAAAGAATAGATAACATATTGGAAACTAGGGCAGAAAAAACAAACATGTTTTTCTAGTCCACAGGTTCTTTAACAAACGTTTTATTTGATCCTTACAGCATATCTATGAGGTAGGTAGAGGAGGGATTACTGTCCCCATTACCCAGATAAGGAAATCAAGATATGTGAACACTTAAAAAGGGAAGGTGATTGGTTCCCAGGTTTCACCATAAGTTCATCAATAACAGGTCCAGTCACATTTAACTTCATTTCCTTTTATGATAAAAATTACTAAACTGGAAGACTGAGGAAATGTTCATAGTATAGCTGGAATTCCATGTGACATTTGACAAAGTTATTTATACTGTGTTTATGTGGCAATACATAACTTTCTTTTTTCTTTTTTTTTAAGTTTGTTTTTTTTTTGCAAGGAAAATGGGGTTAAGTGGCTTGCCCAAGGCCACACAGCTAGGTAATTATTAAGTGTCTGAGACCGAATTTGAACCCAGGTACTCCTGAATCCAGGGCCGGTGCTTTATCCACTGCACCACCTAGCCACCCCTACACTGGGTTTATAGATGAAATGTATATATACATACATATATATATATATATATATATATATATATACATAACATACACACACACACACACACACACACACACATATATATATATATATATATATATATATATATATATATATATATATATATATATATATATATGTAGGGTGAGTGATTAATTAAGGGGCCTCCTTGGCTTCCTTAAAATTCCAAGTAAAATCTCATCCACTACAGAAAAACAAATCTTTTCCAATACCTGTTACTGCTAGTACCTTCCCTCTGTTGATTATTTCCTATTTATCCTATAGATTATTTACATTTACTTGTCTCTCTGATTAGACTGTGAGATCTTAAGAACCATGACTGTCTTTTGCTCTTCTCTGTATTCTTAACATTTACACAATATCATAGTTGGCACTTAATAAATGCATATTGACTGACCAATTTTTAGACTGCCAAACACTCAGACCCATATAGCACTGATTAATGGATCATAGCAACCTGAAGGAAGGTCTGTAGTTGCATGCCACAGAGATCTGTCCTCAGTCTTCCCTGTTCAGCACAATCATCAATGACTTAGATGGGAACATTACGTATTGAATTTTCAGGTGATACCAAACAGAGGGGTTAGCTAATCTCTTATTTATCAGACTCTAACATCCCATCCCAATTCTGATAAATAGGAGATTAGTCAATCCTTCTGTTTGATGATTGTGCTGAACAGGGAAGACTGAGGACAGATCTCTGTGGCATGCAACTAGACACCTCCCTTCAGGTTGCTATAATCCAAAACCACATAAAAGTAGAATCACTTGAATGAACTGGGGGATATGTGACCTAGAGAGGAAGGGTACATGAATACAATCCTCCCATTGTTAAAAGGTTCTTATATGGAAGAGGGATTATACTTGTTTTGTACGGTGTCAGAAGACAGAAGTGGAACGAATGGTTTCTGTGGTCAAAGAGATACAACATGGGATTTATCTTGTGAGCTACTAAACTTCCTGTCTCTTAAGTTTGAGAGGCAGTTGGAGCAGAAAGGTGGGTCTCAGTTGGTAGAGTACCCAACTAGGAATCAGGAATACTCTTTTTTTCTGATTTTAATTCTGATCAAAGAAACTTACTAGCGGTAAGTCACTTAACCCTGTCTGCCTCCAGTTTCCTCATCTGTAAAATGACCTAGATAAGGAATATCTTTGTAAAGAAAATCCTAAATAATATCACCAAGAGTGAGATACAATTGAAAAAGACTGAACAACAACTGCATTGTATATAGGACTTAGAATCAGAAAAATTAAATTCAAACCCCAGTTATATCAGTGATAGTTGTGTGATGCTGGCAGATCTTTTGATTGAAGCTCAGTTTATTCATCCACAGAATGTGGATGATAATACTTTTAATCCCTAACTCATGGGGTTGTTGTGAAGTTCCAATGAGACATTATTGGTACAGTGATTTATAAACTTTCAAAGTGCAATGTAGACATCACTGTAATTATTAAGGCCTCCAAGTAGGATGCTGGGTGATCACATGTGAAGAATGTGGTAGAAGGAAGTGGGCAGTATATTGGCCTGGATGATCTTTAAGCTCCCTTCCAGCTCTGATGTGCCCCAAGATCCAAGTGAAGATCTCAATGGAAGAGCTGGGACCAGGTCCCAGATGATCTAATTTTTCTTTATATCATACTGATTAACAAGTGAATGAATATTAATATAGAGAATACTGGTGTCCAAGGGACTGGGATTTGAAGTGCCAGTCTGCTAGAAGCTCCCGCCTAAACACAGATGTGTTTGGTCTCTTTTCTGCCTAAGGGGACTTCTGTATTTCAACTAATCATTCAACACATCATTATCAAACACCTGGCCCCATACTAAGCATTTGGTGGAGGCAGAAAAAGATGGGGTATAGTTCCCTGGGAGATCACAGTATAGTTCTCTATATTCCTATAAGGGAACAAGTCCAGGATCATCTTCGGACCTAGTTCCTTCACTTCTATGAAAATGGGAAGCATGGTGAAGCCAGCTGTGGTTTAGACCAAGAGGGGGGCAGTGGTCCTGAGGAGGGCAGATGAGATAAGCCAGAAACAATTTTTCTAGTTGAAGTGAGGCCAGTATCGTGGGATTAGCAAGATAATGTCTATGCCAAAAAAAAAAGCAGAGGGCAAGAAGAGGGGAGAAGATCTGGGGCGAAAATGTGAGATCCAAGTAGGAAAAGTACATAAGAAATCAGGGAGAGCAAATTACCCTCATCTCTACTTCTAGACAGAACTGGATTCAGACTATCTTAGAATTATGGAAGAGAGAACTTTAGGACAAACATACTGGTTCTCTCTCAGTTCTACTGTGTAACGGAGAGTCCTCATCCAGACATTTTCCTATGTAATCTATACCCCTCCTGATGCACATGGAACCTATTGGACTCCTGCTTGCATCTGAAGAAGAGTCTTGAATGTGGACTTCAGGGATAGAAGCAGGACTGTTAGTTATGGATTTGCTTTCTCTACTACCCTGTAACTGATAGTCTTTTATGCTCTGGAACTACTCATAGGACCCATTTAGTCTAATCCAATCTGTGTGGAATAATAATAATGATGATAACTATAGTTTATATAGCATTTTAAGGTTTGTAAAGCACTTAACAAATATCTCATTTTATTTTTATCATCAGAACAATCCTGAGAGGTGTAGATGTTATTATTTTTCTCATTTTTATTGATGAGGAAACTGAAGCAGATATAAGCTAAAAGACTTATCCATAGTCATACAACTTTCTGTTGTGTCCGAGGTCAAATTTGAACCCAGGTCTTTCTGACTCCCAATCCAGGACTCCATTTTTTTTCCTACCTCACTACAGGAGAGCATTGATTCATTAAGGTGCTACACTAGGTGACCTTTCTTCTTTTTCAATTCTGAGACCTTGTGATTCAATCAGTCAGCAAGTCCTTATTATGACCCTTGAATACTGTGCTAGAAAGATAAAATAATCTTTACCCTAAAGAAATCCCCCAGTCTAGTTGGAGAGACAGTCCCCCCCTCATCCAACTCACATATAACATTAGGTAAGTTGTGATAGTGCCAAATTAGAGGTATAGTCGGTAAAGGCTGTAGGCATGAAACAGAGAAGTAGATACTTGTGCACTAAGGTGATCAAGAAAGGCTGCATGAAGGAGAGGCCCTTGAACTAGACTCTGAGCTAAGTGACCATTTAAAGAACTAGCTAGACTGAAGGGAAGTTGGGTAGAGGGAGGATATTCTAGATTGGGGATGAGTGTAGGCAAAGAGATGATAATAGGAATAAACATGGAGTAGTTTGGGGATGATAGGAATAAAGGAAAAGGTTCTTAACCTAGAGTTTTAGATTTCATGAGGTCTATGAAGTTAGGGAAAAAAATCATATTTTTATTTTCACTAACCTCTAATTAAAATTTGGTTATTTCCTTCTATCACTTAAAAATATTATTCTGAGAAGTCTTCATCAGACTGACAGACTATAACAGAGATTGAGAACCCAGAGTCTCTGTGTCATTTACACGTAAGCTAGTGGTGGGATTCAAATAGCTTAGCAACCAGTTCTCTACCCTAATGACTGTTTTAAGTATACAAAAAAGATATACCAAAAGGTAGTTTAATATTTCTTGCATTTAATACTCAAATAAAAACAATAAAAGAGATAAACTAAACTAGATTATGTTATATTCACAGCAAGCAAACGTATCCTTATGGAGTGCAAAAAGCCACGTGATCACAGCAACCAAGGTTGGAATATATGCAGAACCAAAACACTCATTCTACCTATTCTAACTCTTTTTTCTTCTACTTCCCTGCCTTCCAAAATGGGTGATAAGACAACCTTGAAATCTGTATTTCTATTGGTTCATTGTATTCCAGCTTCCTATTGGTTTCACAGTTCCGGGAAACAACAGCACACTCATAATATCTCAGGGGAATTTGGGGTATAACACAAAGCCGAAACAAATGGCAGCTTGTCGACCCTGGTTGTTTGACACTTTTTCTCTTTATGTTATATGTTTGTTTACTGAAGTAACAATAAAAGGGAATTAAAATGTAGTATTTCATCAAAGGTATAATGAGTTGTAAGAAATGAATAAATAGGGGTGGCTAGGTGGCGCAGTAGATAAAGCACCGGCCCTGGAGTCAGGAGTACCTGGGTTCAAATCCAGTCTCAGACACTTAATAATTACCTAGCTGTGCGGCCTTAGACAAGCCACTTAACCCCATATGCCTTACAAAAAAAAAGAAATGAATAAATAAATATTATAAGCATAGCTCCATCAGTTCCTAAGAATGGAATGAACATTATTGTGGACACTTGGAAAACATTGTTGTGTGAGTAAACATTAACAAAAGATTAAGGAATGTAAATTTGTGATTTCCACATTGGCTGCCTAGGTGCCCACCTTAGAGAGAACCCTAATTACGTGTGCCATTTTAACAACTGGTTCACAGAATTCAAAATAAAATTAGGTATTGGTTCTGCCGAACTAGCTGAATATCACCACTAACATAAGCCCTGAGGTTCTCCTGCCTATGTTGAAGATCTTAGAGTGACCAGAGATACTGTCAGACCTGTGTTCATGGACAAGAGTCCCACCATGAAGGCTTGGGCAAGGCTGAGATGAGGATCAAAAAGAGGTCAGACAGCAAGGCTTCAGGATGCAGGAGCAGCTGTATGGAGGATGAAAAAAAAAAAGGAAATGCTGACCATTGGGGCTGGCTGAAAAGGGACCACCAATATGGAAATCTTTCTCGTGTGAATATGTGTCTATGTGTGTGCTTTCATACAAGCCAAATAATGCTGATACCTCATGTTTGTATTAATATTGAGTAATCTTCAACAGACTTTTCTCATTTGCTTCTCACTCCACTCCTTGGAGTTGGAAGTTAGACAAGAGCAGAATAATTATTTACATTTTACAGATGAGAAAATTGAGGATAGAACCCAGGACTATTCACCAAGCCATTTAGGGGAAAAGAAAAGCTCTGGTGTCATTCCAGGGATATTTGAACTTTGGTCTAGCATGGCTTTGCCCATTGTTCCCTATATCTTTTCTAATGTTTTCAGCCCTCATCTGGATGATTTCCAATTCCTAGGGTCACTTAATAGCCTCTTTCTGCTGCCACCTGCTTGTCCAAAGGGGCTGGTTTGAGAAACAACAAACAGCCACTTATGGACCCATTTGGGGTAACACAGGGTCCTAGGCATGTTCTGGATATTTCTCTGAAGGAAATAAGACCAAACTTAATGCTTTCCTTGAGGGTGAGGCTATCACTGTTCTATGTTCTTTTGAGGATCTACAAGCTATTAGATCAGATTCCCTCCAGATCTCTCTAGCCCACTGGCAAAAGAATTAGAAATCTGAGGGAATTGTCCTTGCCTAGACTCTTTCTGCATCCTTTCTCTGCTCAATTAAGCCTGACCCTTGGCACCCATGGGACATAGTAAGTCTAGCACAAAAGGGTTAATTTGTGACTTTGGGAGGTGGGTGAAAAATGGAAGTTCATGGAATTGCTACAGCTGGTTTGAAGGCAGTGGGAGCCTCAGCCAGTCTTGGCAGATAGTTCTGCATAATTCCCTGCAGATGTTGGTGGAGGAGGGTTTCAGGAATGAGCTGGGAGAGAGTCCATGTCTATGTCTGTGTGGGCGGGAGGCTGGGCTGGTGGGGGAGGAATAGACTGAGCCTCATGCTCATGAGCCCTGGTCCAGGGCAACTTAAACTGTTGGCGGTATTTCCCTTTCATATTCTTGCTCAAATGTGTAATTTTTCCTAACACCTCAATGTGTCAGATGAGTCAGGAGCAAGGAAGGGAGGAAGCAGGGAAATGGCCCCCACTGAGTTCCTTCTCCTGGGCTTGTCAGTAACAATGGGAGAACTCTGCCTAATGTTGACTAGTGAAGAGCCAGCCTCCCCTTCCCCAACTCTAACCACAGCAATGCCAGCAAGAAGAGGGTAACCTTTGGAATCTAACTCCTAGTCAAAACTAATCTGGGAGATTCATAATTGAAGTCATCAGTTCATTCATTGATAGAACATCAGCACTGGAATGAGCCTGAGATCATCAAACAGATGAGAAAACTGTCCCAGACAGTGGGACCAAGCTTTTCCAAGGTCACACCACAGTGACAGAGCTGGGATTGGAACCCAAGGCTCCTGACTCTGAATCCAGCATTCTTTTCTAAGTGCCCATAGTAATGTTCATGCCATCCATAGGTGAAAAAAAAATTGATGGAACTATGCTTGTAATATTTGTTTATTCATTTCTTTTTTTAATTATACCTTTGATAAAATACTACATTTTTATTCCCTCATTTTTGTTACTTTAGTAAACAAATATATAATATAAAGAGGGAAAAGTACTGATGAGTAACTAGGGAACTTCTAGAAATTGGAAATTCTCAGGAAATAAACTAAGGCTCCTTGTTGGCCCATTCATGGCCTTCATCTCAATCCTATATAAACTTCTGTACCACTGGGGGAAAGAAAAGGTAGGTCATGTCCTAAGGAAAGGTTGATCTCTACCCAATAACCCCACTAGGTTAGAATTTCATTGTGTTCTATCTAGTAGGGTAGCCCCAAAGTCAAATTCTGAGTGTGGTATCATGGAAAGAACCTTGTTGCTAGGATTTAGGAATGCAGGGTCCTAGTCCTGATTCTACTGCTTACTAGCTGGGTGACCCTGAGCAGGCTACTTTCCTTTGACTTGGTTTCAGTTACCTCACTTGAAAATGACAGGGCTACACTAGATCAAGGATTCTTTTTTTTTTAAGGTTTTTGCAAGGCAAACGGGTTTAAGTGGCTTGTCCAAGGCCACACAGCTAGGTAATTTTTAAGTGTCTGAGACTGGATTTGAACCCAGGTACTCCTGACTCCAGGGCCGGTGCTTTATCCACTGTGCCACCTAGCCGCCCCTAGATCAAGGATTCTTAATTGGGTTAAGACCCTCCCAAAAGATCTATATACAGGTTTCAGGGCGTTTATTTATTCACTTAGATTGGGGAAAAAAAAAAATATATATATATATACATAATTTTCATTGACCTTCAGTTTCCTTTATAATCTTATATGTTTAATATAATTAAAAAGATTATTTTGAGGAGGGTCCATAGGTTCCACCAGATTGAGGGGTCCATTATAAAGATAAAAAAAATAATCTATTCTAATGCTTTCTTCTTTATTATTTTCACAATCACCACATGGAGTAGGTCTGGAGAAGAACAAGACAAGGCCTAGAGAAGATAGTATCCCTCAAGGAGTATGGCAAGTTAGCCAGAGAGCTGAAACATTACCAGATTACCTCAAAATTACTAACTCCCCCTCCATTCATTGGCATAACAGTGGAACCGAATCCCAAGATGTTGTCTTAAAGACCTTGGGACACAGAAGCCCTCCCATTGACCTCCCATTGGTCCTGATACAGGGGCCTGCATCTCCAAATGGGAGTCCAGCAACATAAAAGATATATGCTACTATGGGCAGCTAGATGGCATAGTGGGTAGAGCATCAGCCTTGAAGTCAGGAGGACTGGAGTTCAAATCTGGCCTCAGACACTTAGTAGCTGTGTGACCTTGAGCAAATCACTTAACCCTGATTAACTTGCATTTCCAGTCATAATGATTCATATCTGACCAGTGGGGTCCAGAGGTAAAAGTGTATATCATGGCATCACCTCCCTGATGTTGTGAACTTTTTCAAAAACGAAGAACAAACATCATCACTTAAATATGTATTCCTGGTGGGAACTCTGGCTTTTTACTTACAAAGACCTTTTGGAGCAGTAACTAAGTGGTGAAAGAAATATTCATACTAACATAGCCCAGGCTCTGGGGAAAGCCACATAGCCTGATTTTTGTTTTTTAAAGAAAGTCTTCCATATATAATGTTCTTTAAAGCTTACAAAGCGCATTCCTCACAACAACCTTGGAAAGTAGGTAGATTCAGTATTACTACCCAATTATATAGCAGCTCTTCTAGGGGAAAAGAGAATGTGTCTGTGAACTTAGAGCTAGCTTCAAAACTTTGGTTTATAACCAGATATCTCCTGACTCTTACATTACATCAGGCTGCCTCTCATCATAGACATAGATATTTTGGTAATGTATGAGAGGCCCATCCTTGGAGCAAAGAAGAGGTCCAAGCTCCAAACGTCCTATTTGAAGGAGAGGAAATTAAAAAAAAATACAGCTGCTTTATTAATAGTTCTTCAAACATAGGAACCTTTAAAGATTCCCAATCCCCATATCTCTCCTTGAGTAGTTACAAAGCACTTACTGAATAAATCCTTGCTGATATCTTTTTCCCTGTTCCCTAACCATGGCTCCAAGAACATATGATTTCTAGCTCTTCCCAGATCTGCTTCTGCCATTCTCTACAACTATCTCTCTTTCCATGTGTTCTCCATGTTGTTCCTAAAATATTGGAGCCATGAATGAGGAGTTGTTCTCAGCAACTTGGCTAAGGGCCGGCCTGCTGTGGCCGCTGCCATCGGTGGACGTCACAGCAGGAAAATCTGCCTTCTGGTGTGGAGGGGAGGGGTATTACTTTCTTACTAAATTTAAACTTCTGGGTGGTGAGTGACTGAAGGGGCTAGTTCCAGATTTCTGTTCAGCCAGAGAACATTTACTCAAACGGGAATGGTTCACCAAGAACTAGGATCAGTCAGGAATAGAAAAAAAGGAAGTCTCTAAGGAGAATTCTAGGATTGATTCCCCTATTCCCAACTATTCTACCACATTCCCCCCTGCCCATCACTCTCAAGCCATTTTGCCTGCCTATAATGTTCTCCTCCATCCCATTATCATCAATATCCACCCATCTTCAATCTGAAGGACAAGGCCCATCTTCTCTAGGAAGCTTTTCTTGACCACCCAAGCTCAAATGAATCTCTTTTCTTTGAGCTCCTATAGCACTTAAAATTAAGCACTTGATAATATGGTTTTTGTGCATTATATATTCTGGCTCCTATATTTATAACTGACTATAAGCAAATCACTTAGCTTATCTTAGCTTCCTCAATTGTCAGGTAAAAGAATTGGACTTCAAGGTTCCCTCCAACTCAAAATCTGTGATTATGAATGACTTCCAAGCCCTTGTCCAATCTAGCCCATTTGTTTGAGAAAACTTAGCCATTCTCTACCATTCCCCATCTGTTCATTTCAGCTCACATCCACATCCTCTGGAGAACCTTCCTTGATTTAACTCCAGCTATGTTCCAAATGCTGGCTTCCTCAACACACCTGGATAATTATCATACAGTTAAAAACCTCTTTAATTCAGGCTTTCTCAATTGAGAACTCAATTTGGACTTAACAGAGCTGTTGTAAGGATAATGTTTTGTTAATTGTAAGGCACTATATAAATACAAAATATCATTATTAACCAAAAATCTCAAAAAGGACCCTGAACCTGAAAGGGAGAGGGTCTATATTATTGTTTAATTTTTGCAAACAAGCTTCATTTTTTTTAACTTGGTGGCCTTAGAGAATTGCCTGGGGTCCAGAGAAATTCACCAACCTGCCAATAGGTAGCACTTAGCCTCTTCTGATCTTCTTGGCTCTCAGGCCAACAGCATCTACTTCATTGTAGTACATCTCCTACTGTCATCCATTGACTTAATCCCTGCTTTCTTGGCCCCTACTCCATAGTCTTTCACCTTTTCCTCCCCAGCTGCTGTTATATTAGCTTTGTTCTCATGATTCTGGCTTCTCTCATCATTTCTGCAGGTTGGTGGTTTGTGAGCACATCTGAAGAACAAGGTTGGGTCCCAGCTACATACCTGGAATCCCAGAATGGTACTCGGGATGACTCAGAGATCAACACCTCCAAAGCTGGGGAAGGTAAGACAAGGCTAGGAGAAGGAAGGGGTGAGGAATGGGCCTATTTCTGAGAGTTTGGGTATTTAGGAATTGGTGATATTCTTATCAAAAGAAATTGAATTTGATATTTCTGGCCAGTCACATTCCCCAATATAAAAAGGCAGCCAGACTTCAACTTAATTCTTTATTAAATAAAGCCACTCTGAATCTACCTGCTGACCAAGGCCCCATTGAAAGAAAACTGGACCATTTCTGTGTGCTTCCCCCACCTCTAACCCATTATTACAATAGGACAATTATCTAGGCTCCTGAACAAAGAACAAAGGCATTCTCAGAACTTCACATGAGCATCATACACAGGTCTCTTCCCTCTCCTACCTTTGGGTCACTGAGCATTCATGTCAAGGGGCAAATACAGACCCATGTCCTCATTTATGCTTTCCTACTCCTTCTGTTCATCTGCTCTTCCAAATTCTGACCCATTACTGTCTTTTCTGATCAACCTCCATATTCTCTCAGTGACATTTCCTTCTAACATGTACCCAAGCATTCTGGCTGGTTTTTAGGATAGAATAGAGATCCTCTGAAATCCTGCAGTTGCTACCACATGTATGAAAGAGGGAGAGGACCCTGAGATTGTCTTCCCACAGTCTCGCCAATCCCTCAAGCCTTGACCCATCCCCTTCAGCATCTTTTCCCTCTGTATTTTTCTATATAACCTAGTCTACCTACAGTATTTTTTTCTTTGATGGAAACCATGTCCTCCTCAAATTTCCCAGCTGGTGAACCTTACACCCTCCCCTCTGAATTCCTGTGAAGTTCGCATTACTCCACAGTGGCTGTACACCAGAGCCAGACACTAGATTTTTTGCGTGGCTTCCTTGCTTCCCATAATGCTAGAACCAGGAGATCCTAAGAAAAGAGGCCAAGAGAATGTTCTTTTTACCCTGGTGATGCCTGCATGCCACATGGGCAGCTGTTGAGTATGTGGGCAAGAGAATGTGTTCAGATGTATGTGTGTGAGTGGCTATATGTATGTGTGTGTGTGTGTGTGTTATGAGTGCACGCACATATGTGCTTTTTGTTGTGAATTAGTTTTGCTTTGCTAGGAAGCATCTAGCATGAGCCAACATGGAAAGGCTAGATACAAAGGTGACCAACCAGCCTAGATGAGGCTTGTCTTGGTCTACTCTGGGAACTTCATGTTTAGTAAAATTATAGCTTCTTGGTTTAACTTTAGTTGTTTGAGATCTAGGTCTAGCGAGAACTCTTTCTGGATCTTTCTTCTGCAGTTTCAGAGATTCTTCCATACAATTCGATCCTTTGCTGAACAACTTCCTTAGAGAACTCCTGATGGGACCCAGTTCGCCTTTTAACTGATAGAGTCTGAACCAGTGGGGTCATTCCCCCACCCTCAGCTCCCAGCTGGGCCCCTGCTGCTAATGACTTCCAAATGGCGCCTGTCTTGACAATGGGAAAAACTTTTTCGGACAAACGATATAGTCCAGATGAGAGAGTCTGAGATGGAGATGGATAGCTGCCACTGAGGGCCCCTTCCTAAAACTGTTCTGTACCAACGGTTTCTTCTAGTAGAGAGATTACAGAGTTAGGGAGTGGCCCAGCTCCTGGACCAATGAAAGTGGCCTATAAACCACCACTCCAACTGTTTGGGGTTTTTTGTTTTTTTTAGATTTCTTATTCATCCTTCTCTAAATGTCGGTTATAGGGTGGGTCCCTGTAGCCCTTCATTCTCCTGCCCTTCTTCCCAATGTAAAACTTTTTGTTTCTTTCTCCTGACCTAACTTCCTTAAACTCTGAGATTCAGCTTCCAGTAATAGGGCAGGCTCAGGAAGATCATACATGCTCAGGCTCATATGGTATCTTTTCCCCAGGGCTCTCTCTTGGTCCTGGCCCTGCCCACATCTTCCTGCTTCCAGTGCTGGTGATTATGGATCACTGAGCTATCTATGGTCTCACATCTGTTGCACCAGTGTCTTATTCCTGATGGTTTCCTCAAGGATCTTTCTCTAACCCCTTCCATAAAGATACCCTGCTCATTATTACACAAGTTTCAACAATATCCCTGGCTAACAGTACTATTCCCACATAACAAAAGCCCAACCTATCAGCCAAATAAATCTTTAATGAGCAGCTGCCACCTGCCCATCCTGAAGGGGAAAAAAGAAAAGGCAAGGATTCAGCCCCTGTTCTGAGAGTCAACAGTCTAATTGGGAAGACACAGCTAACATACAAAGCAACCAGAAAACAATAGCAGGACAATGGCTTTTTAATGCCAGATGAGTGGTACCATCTAGTAAGGATTTTAAGCAGTCTAGGAGAAAGAAGGTATCTATGTCTAGGACTCATTAGGAAAGGTTTCAAGAAGGAAAGGGGATATCATTGGGATCTTGAAGGATTGTGGAACAGGAGCTAGATTCTGGATTAGCAGAGTGTAGGGAAGATTGAAGCCAATCGTATGGCCCAGGCAGAGGACTGAAAAAGCAATCTCCTGGCTGAAGCAAAGGTTTTGTTTTAGATATGAAATGGGGAGAGAAAGTTAAACAGGTCACATAGGGCCAAATATCAGACCTTGTGTACGAGCAGAAAAGTTAGGATTGTTGGGGAAAAGGTAAAGGTGAATATAGATTCTTGAGAAAGAAGCAGCATGATGAAAGCAGTGATTAAAGAAGGTGAGTTTGATGGAATTTGTGGATCTGGTATAATGTGAGGAGTCTAGTAAGTAGATCCAATATCCAGGATGTGTGTGTGTGTGTGTGTGTGTGTGTGTGTGTGTGTGTAAAAAGACACACACACTCAGGCGCAGGGCAGGAGAGACAGAGAGAGAGACAGAGACAGAGACAGAGACAGAGAGGCAGAAAGAGAGATGACTCACATTGAATGAAATCTAGGAACTTGGTAGTTGTGCCATGGGTACCTGCCTTTCTCTGCATCTGCTACCTGAGCTTGAAGAATCCACAGATTCCAGATGAAGAATTCCCAATCTGAACAACCCTTCCAATTTAAATATAAGAAAACTGAAGTCACATGACTGGTTTGTGATAAAAATCAAGACTAGATTTCAGGCCATCTAACTCTTATGGTCAGTGCTTCATCCACTATTAAAGGGTTGGCCAAGCAGACCTTGTCCAGGGTAGACTTCCCTTCTCAGGCAGATGTTTTCCAGGAAGCCAAATATTTTTGTTTGCTTACCATACAAAGTTTTCCATTGGCCATAAGCAACCCTGTAACAGGCCTGGGAATAATAATAATCTCTCACATTTTAGTTTAAAAATTTAGAAAATATATTCACAACAGGATAATGAATATGGTGCTTTAAATGTTATGATCTTTTTGAGTGGAGGAAACTAAATTATTAAGCAAACCATTTATTAAATGGCTACTATGTGCTGAGAATACAGAGGCAGAATGGAAATAACCTTTCTTCAAGAA
This sequence comes from Macrotis lagotis, assembly GCF_037893015.1. Classification (NCBI taxonomy): domain Eukaryota; kingdom Metazoa; phylum Chordata; class Mammalia; order Peramelemorphia; family Peramelidae; genus Macrotis; species Macrotis lagotis. The sequence goes on from NC_133661.1 coordinate 111,761,945, forward strand.
GCTTACTTCTTCTAAAAGTCCACATATAAAGTGATACAAAATGTAGACAAAGTAAATAAAAGGTAATTTTGAGGGAGAGAAGTTCTATCAGCCAGGACCAGAGACAGAGGAAAGATTAGACCACACCTCCTATTAGAAGTAGTACCAGAGCTGAATTTTGGAGAAAGGTAAGGATTCTGCTCTCAGAGGGAGGGTGAAGCAGTAGTGGATTTCAGGCATAAAGCCCAAAGCAAAGGTAGGGAGATGAAATGTTGTGTGTGAGGAACCCCTCCACTGTCACCAGTGGTGGAGTGGAAGTAATGGAAGTAATTATAGAACCCAGATCTCCTCTAACTTCTGGGTGAGTATTCTTTCTACCACTTCAATCCCTAACTCCACTGACTCTTATTGGGAGGAATATAGATTTTTTAATTTGGGCTTAAGTAATAATGCCTGTGTGCCATGGTGAGGCCCACAGTGAAACAAAACTGGAAACGCAGGGACACCTGGGCAAAAAGTCCCTCTAAAGAATAGAGTGCTTAAGGAAGGAAGCTGGACCTTGACCTTGAGCATTTTCTTTCCAGAGTGAAAAGGCTGAAGGGTGGTTAAAAATCCCAGTTGCAAAAATCCAAGGCCATCTTGTTCAGGTACTTCCAAAATCCAGGTCAGAGAAGGGAAGGATAGACAGCAACTTCAGTGAAAGGCATTTAACTTCATTCTGGTTAGGAAAATTCTCTTTCCCAGTCTATCCCAAGGCTCACAGTCTGGCTTTGCAGTTTTGTTTTGATTTTCTCATTATGCCAACCAAGTCTTCAGATGTTTCCGTTTGACATGGTGGTATGAGTTTGTTCCCTAGACTGTGTGTCCCATCTGACCATTCCCCTTGACCTCTCCCTCCCTCCCTATCTCATTGTCATATTCATTTTCTCTACCCTCCCCCCCACCCTGGTTTTTTGTTTTCTCTGCCTGGCCATCACCATCTCCCCCATCAGTGTCTAAGAGACGCAAGGCCCACCTGCGGCGTCTGGATCGGCGGTGGACACTGGGCGGGATAGTCAACAGGCAGCAAAGTCGAGGTGAATTGGGGCATGGGTGGCTGCAGAGGGTCTGGTCACTGCTTCACCTTACTATCGGGCTGAGAGCGTTATAATTGGCTATGGCAACTCTTCACTTCTTCTGGGACTAGCCCAACTGGTATGCTTCCTAACACGTGTTCCCCTGCCTCTGTCTTCCCTGCTTTGGGGCTAGGGTATGGGGCTTGGAGGGTAGGAAGCAGGGTTTCTAGAAACCTGGGGAATGAAAAGTGGTGCTGGCCCAAACTGCTTCTTGGGAAAAAATAATAATGGTAACTTAAGATTCTGCCTTATCTGGTTCTGCCTAAAGAGCTCTCAGGAAGCAATTGCAGAGCTCCACAATGGAAAGGGGAGACCACCCAGGGACTCAGCAGCTTGAAGGAGCTAAACTGAATGTTTCAGCCCCTGAGGGCATTTTGGTCACATCTCCTAGTCCACCTAATAAAGTCCTGTCTTCATCTGTTAGTCCTACTAATAAATTGTGTCTTCTCACATGAATGTTATGAACCATTGTCAGTTGTAGCTACTAATCTGTGCCTCAGCAAACCCCAGGAAAATAAGAAGGGTACAAACTTGCAGGTCAAATCTGGAAATAATAAATCTCTATCACAACAACTACAAATTCTTTTACAGAACAAGCTATAAGAAAAATGTTAGCTTAATTCAGAGCCTACTTATTCCTCCCAGTATTGAGTATAGCAAAACTTTGCCTGTAATTATTGGAACACCCTTATTCAAGTTTTTGTAAACAGGCTTTGCCTCTAGGCATTCTCAGGAGCCTGTTCAGGCTGACTAATTTAGATGTAGCCCAAGGACCACAAGGAACAAAATTGCCAAAATGTATTCCTTCTATGAGCAGATTACATTGCCTTTTAATAGCAACTGTTTTAATGGGTCTATCTCAGAATGCTGGGATCTGATGGAATAATCATTCAAAGGGCTGAATGTAACTGTTCTCTAGGTTGCACAATCCCTGATACTCAATCAGTCTATCCCAAAGTGTCCACTTCTGCCAACTCACAGAATATAACCAGAGGAATAGTGTAGCACCTATGTGGAGAGTCACCATTGGGATAGTAGGAAACCTTGGTGTCCTCTCAAACAATAGCTCCTTTCCCAAAAATAGAGAGGATAGACTATTTTGGGTTTTCTTGGAGCTGCTCATCTGGGAGCAAGAAGATTTCATATTCATATATATCCTAAAGCCAGCAATCATCTATACTTCCCATCTTTGGTGCTTGGAACTCTTAGTAGCTAAATCAATGGTAGAGTTTCTGAGATGAGTGACATGGACGGGAAAAAAGGGCACTGCAATTTAGGCCAACAGTGTAGATGTTTCTGGGTTTCATTAGTTGGAGTTGAGCATCTCACTACCTACCCTGCTGAAGTAGACATAGCTTGGGCTTGGAGTCATAAAGCTAGGAAATACCCAGGTCAGTTTTTTGGGAGGGAAGATTCAATGGGATGGACCAGAGATCTCTCCATGAAGCTAGGTGATCCACTGACAGAACCAATCTTAGGGTATCTCAATGGATTGTTGGTACCCCAGATAAAATAAAAATATTGCCTTGAACATATACCATTTGGGGTGTGCTGGGATACTGCCCAGGTTCCTGAGACCTAGTTTTCCCTATGTAGATGAATTGTGGAAGGAGGTACTGAAATCTGATAACAGGGGCTTGTGAAAGTCCCCATGAAGCCAAGCCATCAATGGAAAAGTGCACTGGGGAGAAATGCCTGAATTCCAGGTACCAGACCAATCAATGTCCCCAAGAAGCCGAGTCATATGAAGAGCAGTGCACTGGGATGAAGAGGCTGAAATCCAATATAATGAGGGCCCAGAGATGACCCACAGCCCTTTCCCAAAGCAGAGGAATTTGGAGAATAGACCAAAAACAACCCCAACAACAGCCCAGAAGGAGAGAGTCCCTCCCACAAGACAGCAAGAGACCAGTCTGGTCCAGCCCACAGCTGACCCCTCTTCTTTCTGAGCTTGTAAAAGCAAACTTGTCCAAGGCAGCTTCATGAATCCCAGTTCCAGCACTCGATACAAACCAGCTTCACACAGTTGGACTCCAGCACCTTGGCCTCCTCTGCTTGTTTTTCTTTCTCACCGGGGATTCCGAGGGAAGAAATGAAACTGCTTTTCTGTCCAGCCTATTAAAGGCAGAGGAGTTCCCTTCTCAGAATGTACACACACACACACACACACACACACACACACCCAACTATATCAATGCAACCATAGAAAGATAAATCACACTCAGGAGGATGTATGTACAAATATCTACAGAGAATTATTATTATAATAGCAGCCCCCCCACAGACATATACAGCATCAAATACATATATACAACACCACTTATAACTATATTTACACAACACTCATGCACATCCACATCCATTCATGTTATATAACCACATGCCCCAAATTCTACAGAAGCTGTGACAAACCATGACTTTCCTTTCCTACCTGAATCCCAGACTGATGACATTTCTTTACATGGCCCATCCCTGCTTAGTCCAAAAAAACCACATGATCAGGAACTCACAACTCCAAACAAATAAACACATATAATCTTATATACTGTAACTGTGCATATCCAAACATTTCTCCATAAAGGCATAGTCAAGTTAAGTATGCATGGAGACATATATACAGGCACAGAAACAGCAAACACTCTCCAAGCATTAGACCTACAAGGTTAAAGAGATTTAACCAGAATGGAAACTCCTGCTAAGTGTGTTGGGGAACCGGTTTGTTGAGAATAGCACTAAGGGGCAGGAGGGAGACAGGCATGGAGGGGAGCTGGTTGGTAAGTAACTGAGCAAGAGAGAAACAGAACTTTCCTCAAGGGGCCTCCACCAGCCCTTTGTTAAGGGGCCATTGGAATGAAGAGGTTTCTTTTTTTCAGCAAAGGCTGAGTAAGTTGTGGGGGCCGGGAAAGGAGTGGGGGAGATTGCTGACGGAGGGGAAAGTGTCTGGAAAGAGAAGTCTTCTGTGGTTTGGAAAATGCACAAATCTCCAGCCACTTTTGGCTCCCTAATCCAAACTGGGACCATTCCATGCTCTCCCTCTCACCCTCCCTCCACCCTTGGCACACTCAATGCCTGGTGAGCCGGGTGGCCGGCAACAGAGGGACCGTTACCTCATGCCTGAGTCTAGGTGTGACAATGTTCTTAGAGACTTCAGGAAGGAGATTGGGAGAGCCGAACTGCTTGGGTCACCTTTCTAACAAAACCATATTTTCAGTAGAAAAAGCTTGAGTGACCCTTAACCATACAGTGCAATTATTTCCATGGGTCATGGGCCCATGCTTCTCCAGGTTTCTAAGGCAAGCCTACAAAGGAATTTTGTGGTTTATACTCTCTTGGAGTATGGAACTCCCTGCTCTTACTCCTCACCTTTCCCACCCTCACTATTGGGACCAATGAGTTTGGAACCATAGTGATCCTAGGTAGATACCAAGGCATGGAAGGTGAAACCACAGGTTTTGCAGACTCTCAGGCAATCACCTGGGAGGAGATAGAACCCTTCCCTTTCTCTTTCACTTCAAAAGAGGAGGCAAGGGCCAAATGAGAGACTAGGAAAAGTATTTTGTAAACATTAAAACTGTGACATTTATACATACATATAAGGAGTTCATTCATTCCTGATGTGGGACTGGGTTCTTGCCAAACCTAGAACCCATGTAAGATTAAGGAGCTGCTGCTCCTTCACCAAAGAACTCCAGAGTATTTTTCTAGCCCCTAGATCTAAAGAGTACAAACAGCAGCAGCATGATATAGTTGAATTTTCCTTCATCTAAAACCATGGTATCTAAAGTTAATTCCCCAACCTTGTTTGATGGAAGGTTAAGAGAAAACTCACTCTTCTGTAACAGTCAACCTAGCTTCCTGCCTTCTCCTGTAGATGGGAGACATTATTTTTTGGGGACTAGGGCTAACCTGGCCCCCTTGCCTTGCTCCCTCTCCCCCCTCACTAAAAGGGAAGAGTGGTTGTGATTTAAAAAATTTTTTTTTTATTTTTTTGCTGTGAAAGCAACTCTGCAGAAGGAAATTTTAATGATGGCTTCCTGTTCAGGACCACAGGGTTTTAAAAATAGCATGGCTAAACAAAGGCACCATGTGGAGGGGACCTCGCCCATCCCTAACCTCGGAACTTTGGATCATGAGACCCAACCCTGCCCCTCCAGGCACTGTAATTGTCCAACATTTGCCCTCCCCATCCCCTCCCCCTCTTCAGCAACTAGAAGAAAGGAAGAAAAGAAGGTCCTGTTGGAAAGTTGGGATGCTCCAGGCAAGAAGTCAAATGGAGAGGATCAGAACTATACAATACTGAACTTCTGAAAGATTCAAGTTGGAATTTGGCATGTGTGGGCTTCTCTCACGCTTCCTTGGCCTCTCTCCCTAGCCAGGTTGGAACAGAAACTTTCCAGAAGCGAGACTTCTCCAAAGACAGCACCTATATTGAGTGGAGGAGGAAGAGCCAAAAACACTGGGTTTTGGTTGGGGTAGAAGGAGGAGTATCTCCTTCCAAAAAAAAAAAAAAAGCTTCTTTTAAGGAGTAAGGGGGAGCCAAAGGGTGTCCTCAGCACAGATTATCCAAGGGAAATTTACTCCAGCATGGTTCTGGCTTTCCCAGCCACAAGAACTGAAGTCTCCAAAAGCAGGGCTACCAGCTCCAACCCCCAATAGCAGATAACCAGCCAAAGATGAAGCAGAAGCCCTGAATTGGGAGCAGGAGTGACAATTTCCATTCCAGTCAGCAGAACTTTGGACAGCCCTTTCCATGTTGGTCAGGAATAAAAAGCCAAGAGGATGATTGTCATGCCTGGGAACTGTAAAGAAGGCTCAAGAAGGTTGTATTTTCTTCCTGGGCTTGTCTGCCATCAACTTGTTCTCTAATTCACCTCATTTGACATGGCCAGTTGCCTGCACATGGGCCAGCCAAAGAGGGATCAGGATATATTGGTTCAGCTCCTCCCAAAGGGCAATGGCATCATACTCTTTTCTCCCACTCTGTTTCTCCTCATACCCCTTATCCTCTCATGGTGAGGAATGGAAACTAGAGTAGCTGCTTCTAAGGGAGCAAACCCTTCTTGGTAGATTTTTTTTTTTTGTAAGGCAAATGGGGTTAAGTGGCTTGCCCAAGGCCACACAGCTAGGTAATTATTAAGTGTCTGAGACTGGATTTGAACCCAGGTACTCCTGACTCCAGGGCCAGCGCTTTATCCACTATGCCACCTAGCCGCCCCGGTAGATTATTTTTTTTGGTTCCAAGTTATTTTCCCAAGGACAGTGACTTAGGGTGACGCTTTCCTGGTCCTTACCACTCTATTCCTAGCCTTCAGAAGGGTCTATACTATGACTCCCAGGATCTCACAAGGCGAGGAAGGAGGTGAGCCAGGCTTTCTACAGTTGGCTGGATGTGAACTGGTCAGGAGCAAGTTTGAGGATTACCCAGCTCAGGAAGGGTCTGTAGGAGGTGATTTAGCTTGTCTTCCTCCATTTCATAGTTGTCTCTGCAATACTGATTATGAAAGAAAAAGGAAAGAATATCCCTGAAATAGTTTATATGTTTGAGAAGAGTTTAAAGATAAGAACCATCTGTCTCTTTATTTATGATGCCCTTGGTTTAGGTTAATTTCCACATCCAATCTGAGTCCACCTAATGAGTTCTCAGGCCTCACTCCCAATACCTCTGTGATCACTCCATCACAGTGAGCTAGTAGACCTGAGCTTGGAGGAGGGAAGATGAAGTCCCAGATGTATTGTTAACACATAATGATTGAAGCCTCTTACAATTGGTTTCAATTAAAAAAAAACAAAAACAAACCTGTCATTTCTCTTAACAAAGAGAAATGTCTCTGTTATTAGGCCAATTCTTCTTCCCCTTACCCTGTCTCCCCCAGAATTTATAATGTTTGTAATACTGTTCCTGTCCTAATTGTCCCTTGTAGTGTTAGTTCACCTAATGAATTTTTGGGAAGTCATTAGATAGATTCATAATATATATATATATATATATATATATATATATATATATATATATATATATATATATATATATGTATTTATACACACACACACACGCAATGCTAGTCTATTTGACCCAGACAATAAGAATGGGGAGGATAAACTCACTGTAGGCTGCAGTTACCAAGGAAGTAACATTGAGTCTTGAAGGATGGATAAGTGGAAAGAGGCAGAGGACATTCCAGATGGGCAAATGAGACGAAGTTAGGGAGGCAGAAATGAGTGATTTTGTTCAGGGGATG